>NC_091001.1:5312464-5357464 GCF_041146395.1 Eulemur rufifrons
CAAAGTGTAACCGTTAAACCTAAGAGTAACCTTTAACCCTAACCCTATTCCCTAACCCAAAGCCTTCACCCTAACACTAAACTTCATCCTTAACCCTAACCAGAATCCTAACCCTAAATCTAATTCTCAGACTTCTTGCTTTCTTAGAGTTTAGAAAGCCTGCAATCCTCCCATGCCATGCGTGAAAGGAGGCTCTACCACTGCGTCCTGCATGAAACCCACGGGCCCATACCCAGAGTATGATAGAGTGGGTTCCCGGGTACAATCCCAGGCCCCTAAACTCCCCCCGCCCGCCCAATGCAGACAGGGCCCGTGCGCTAAGCATAAAAAAAACCTTTAACAGATAACCCTAACTCTGAACATAACACCCAACCCTGTTCCTATTTCTCCCCTTAACACGTAAACCTCACCGTGCGCCTAACTTTAACCTCTTATCCTAACGTTAATGCATAACCCATTTCCTGAGAACAACCCCTATCCCATAATTCTAACCCTATCTCCTAGTCATCACTGTGACACCTAATCCCTAACCCTAATTCTAAACCGCTAACCCTAACTGTAACCCTACCTACAACCCTAACACTGACAGTAACCCTTACTTCTAACCCCAACGCTATGCCTAACAAAAACCCTAACCCTTGACCCTAACCCTTCACCCTAACCCCTAAGCCTTACCCTAACCCTTAACCCTAATCCTAATCCTAACCATTAAACCTAACCCTAGCTCTTAAAGCTAACCCTAAACCTTACCCTCACGACTAGACCTAACCCTGACACTAACCTAACACCTAAACCTAACCAGAACCCCTAAAGCTAACCCTGAACCCTATCCCTAACCCTTGCAGTAAACTTTAACCCTAAACCTAAGCCCAACCCGTAACCCTAATCCTATCCTTTTACCCTAAAACTAACCCCTAAACCTAACCCCTATACCTCACCCTAACTCTAACCCCAATCCTAATTCTAACCATACCCCTTCATAAAACACTAACTCCTAACCGCTAACCCTAACACTAACCAAAAACCCTAATCACTAATCCCTAACCCTAACGCTTAACCTTTACCCTAACCGTTAACCCTCACCCTAAATCTTAACACTGACCCGAACCTTCACCTTTAACTCTAAGCCTAACCCTTAACCCTACAGTAAGGAAGACCCTTAATGCTAATGGGATCCCTTATCCCTAACCCTAACACTACAGCTAAAAATAACCCTAACCTTGGATTCTTAAACCTAACCCCTAACACTTACTTTAACCCCAAACCCTAACCCTAATCTAAGCATTAAACCTAACCCTATCTTTTAACCCTAACGCTAACCCTTACCCTAACGCCTAGATCTAACCCTAAATCTGACCTACCACCTAATCCTAACCTTAAGCCCTAATGCTAACTCTAACCCTGAACCCTAAACCTACCCGTAACCCTTAACACTAACCCTATCCCTAACCCCCTTACCCTAACTCTGTTAACCCTAACCCTCAACCCTGACCCTAACCTTAAACCTTAATCCTATCCATGCGTGAGATGAGCCTCTGCCTTTGTCCTGCGTGACAGTTCAAGCCCAACACCCAGGGTACGATGAAGTGGGGACACAGCCTTGCTCCACACCCATAGTGCCCCGTACGTTAGACAGGGCCCGTGCCCTAACACACACCGTTAAACGTAAGCCCTAACCCTATCACTAAACCAAACCCTTCGTAAGCCCTGAATCTAACTCCTAACAGTAACCCTAATCCCTGACCCTTACTCTTGCCTCTCACCCTAAACCTAAACCCAACCACTAAACATAATCCTAATCTCTAACCCTAACAGTAATCCTAACCCTAATTCTAAGCTAAAACTCTAACCCCTAAATCTAATCCTAGTCCCTAACACCTAACCTTACCCTAAACCGAATTCCAATTCTCAGACTTTTTCAATTCAAAAACTTAAAAAAGCCTAGAATCCACCAATGCCGTGTCTGATATCAGCGTCCGCCCCTATGTCCTGCATGACAGGCAGGCGCCAATGCCCAGGGTACTATGGAGTGGAGTCCTGGGGTCTGTAGGCTTGCTAAACTCCAGTTTGGAAGAATTGCTATAGTCATATATAGGGATGCTTACATTTACTTATAGAAAGCAACTATTGATGTGTGATTTGTAGGCTTGCCTTACTCTAGTTTGGATGAAGAAGCTGAATCATATATAGGAATATTAGCTTTGAGTTAGAGGAAGCATCTATGGGGGGTGCTTTTTTGGCTTGTTAAACTCTGGTTTGGAAGAAGTTCGAGAGTCTTATATAGGAACGATATCATTCATTCAGAGAAAGCAATTATAGGGAGTTGGTTTGTAGGCTTGCTAAGCTCTAGTTTGGAGGAAGGCGAGAGTCATATATAGGAACGCTTACGTTCACATAAAGCGTCTACGGGGGGACGGTTTCTAGGCTTCCTAAACTCTAGCTTGGAAAAAGAGGACAGTTATGTATAGGAACTCTCGGCGGGGGATTTGTAGCATTGCTAAAATCTTAGATTGGAAAAGTTGCGAGAGTCATACATAGGAATGTTAACATTCACTCAATGAAAGCAACTATAAGGGGTGCTTTCCAGGCTGGCTACACTCTAATTTGGAAAAAGTGCGACAGTCATATATAGGAAGGCTTATATTCACTCAGACAAAGCAATTATGTGTAGGTGTATAGTAGGCATGCTAACTCTAGTTTGGAAAATTTCGAGAGCCATGTATAAGAAAGCTTACAGTAACTTAGAGAAAGCAACGAACAGGGGTGGAGTGTAGACTTGCTAAACTCTAGTTTGGAGGAAGTGCCATAGTCATATATAGGAACGCTTAAATTCATTCAGAGAAAACAGCTGTCGGGGATTGGTTTGTAGACTTATTCAACTCTAGTTTGGAAGAAGTGCGTGAGACATATATAGGAATGTTTACATTGACTCAAAGAAAGCAACTATGGGGGAGTGTTATTTTGGCATGCCAGATGCTAGTTAGGAAGAAGTACAAGACTCATATATAGGAACGCTTACATTCACACAGCGAGAGCAACTACGGAGTAGTGTCAGGTAGACATATTAAAGTCTAGCTTGGGAGAAGTTCCAGAGTCCTATATAGGAAAGGTAACAGCCACTTTGAAAAAGCAAGTCTTGGCGGGTGGTTTGTAGGCCTGCAAAACCTTGTTTTGGTTGAAGTGTGAGAATCATATATGAGAACGCTTACATTCACTCAGAGAAAGCAACGATGGGGTTGTTTGTAGGCTTACTAAACTGCAGTTTAGAAGAAGCAGGAGAATCACATATAGGAGCACATACATTTTGACGCACTGAAAGTAACTATGGGGTGGTGTTTTATAGGCATGCTAAACTCTAGTTTGGATGAAGTTTGAGACTCACATATAAGAAAGCTTAGAGTCACTTAGAGAAAGCAAATCTCTGGGTGTGGAATGTAGGCCTGCTAAACTCTATTTTGGTTTAAGAGTGAGAGTCATATGTGGGAAGGCTTACATTCCCTCAGAGAAAGCAACGACGGCGTGGTGGTTTGTAGGCATACTAAACTCTAGTTTGGAAGAAGTAGGAGAATGATATATGGGAACGCTTACATTCACGTAGAGAAAGCAATTATGGGGTGGCGTTTTTGTAGCCATGCTAATCTCTAGTTTGGAAGAAGTTAAGGAGTAATATATAGGAAAGGGTACAGTCATAGAAACCAACTCTCGGGGGATGTTTTGTACACCTGCAAAACTCCAGTTTGGAAGAAGGGGGAGAGTCATATTGGGGACCGCGTGCATTCACTCAGAGAAATCAACGATGGGATTGTGATTTGTAGGCATAGTCAACTCTAGTTTGGAAGAAGTACGAGAATCGTATATAGGAAAGCTTACCTTCACGCAGAGAAAGCAACTATGGAGTGATGTTTGTATGCCTACTAAAATATAGTTTGGAGGAAGTTCGAGAGCCATATCTGGGAAGCTTACAGTCACTTAGAGAAAGCAACTCTCGGGGGTGTTTCGTAGGCCTGCTAAACTCTATTTTCAATGAAGTGTTAGAATAATATATGGGAACTCAGTGAAAGCAACGTTGTGGTTGTGGTTCCTAGGCATACTAACCTGTAATTTGGAAAAAGCAAGAGAATCACATGTAGAACCGCTTACATTCCGGCACCGAATGCAACTATGGGGTGGTGTTTTGTAGGGTGCAAAACTCTAGTTTGGACGAAGTTTGAGAGTCATATATAGGAAAGTTTAAAGTCACGTAGAGAAAGCAACTCTCTGGGTGTGGAATGTAGAGCTATTTTGGTTGAAATAGTTATTTTGGTTGAAGTGTGAGAGTCATATATGGGAACGCTTACATTCACTCAGAGAAAACAACGTTAGGGTGGTGGTTTGTAGGGCATACTAAACTGTAGTTTGGAAGAAGTACGAGAGTCCTATATAGGAACACTTACATTCACACAGAGAAAGCACTTATGGCATCAGGTTTTGTAGGCATGCTAAACTGCAGTTTGGAAGAAGTTGGAGAACCTTATACAGGAAAGATTACCGTCACCTAGGGAAAGCAACTCTCGGGAGATTTTTTTTGTACACATGCTAAACTCTAATTTGGATGAAGTGTGAGAGTCAAACATGGGACCGCTTACATTCCCTCAGAGAAACAACACTGGGGTGGTTTTTGTAGGCATACTAAATAGTTTGGAAGAAGTACGAGAATGATATTTGGGAACGCTTACATTCACACAGAGAAAGCAACTACGGGGTGGTGTTTTGTAAGCATGCTATAGTTTGGAAGAAGTTCTAAACCTGAACAGTCACTTAGAGAAAGCAACTCTTGGTGGGTGATTTTTAGGTCTGCTAAATTGTATTTTGAAAGAAGTACCAGAGTCATATATACTAATGCTTACATTCATGCAAAGAAAAAACCATGGGGTGATGTTTTGTGGGCATGTTAACCTGTAGTTTGGAAGAAGTTGGAGAGTCTTATTTAGGAAAGCTTACAGTCACCTAGAGAAAGTAACTCTCGGGAGAGCCTTTCTTGGCCTGCTAAACTCTACTTTGCATCAATTGTGAGAGTCAAACATGGGAATGCTTTCATTCATTCAGAGAACGCAACGTTTGGGTGGTGGTTTGTAGGCATTCTAAACTGTATTTTGGAGGAAGTACGAGAGTCATGTATATGAACGCTTACATTCAGGCAGAGAAAGCAAGTCTGGGGTCGTATTTTGTTGGCATGCTAAACTGTGGTTTGGAAGAAGTTCGAGAGTCTTATATAGGAAAGATTACAGTGACACAGAGAAAACAACTCTCGGAAGTTTATTGGTAGGCCTGCTAAACTCTAACTTGGATGAAATGTGAGAACACTTGCATTCATTCACTCAGAGAAAGAAACATGGTGATGGTTTGAAGGCATAATAACTGTAGTTGGGAAGAAGTAGGAGAGTCATATATATGAACCGTTACATTCACGCAGAGAACGCAACTGTGGGGTGACGATGTATGCATGTTAATCTGTAGTTTGGAGGAAGTGCGAGAGTCATATCTGGGGAAAATTACAGTCACTTAGGGAAAGGAACCATCCTGGGTTGGTTTGTAGATCTGCTAAATTCTATTTTGGAAACAGAGTGTGAGTCATATATGGGAACGCTTATGTTCACTCATAGAAAGCAACCACTGCGTGGTGTTTTGTTGGCATGGTGTAGTTTGAAAGAAGTTGGAGATTCTTATATAGGAAAGTTTACAATCACCTAGAGAAAGCAAATCATGGGGTGTTGTTTGTAGGCCTGCTAAACTCTAATTTAGATGAAGTGAGAGAGGCATATATATGAACGCTTATATTGATGCAGAGAAAGCAACTATGGGGTGGTGTTTTGTAGGCATGCTAAAATATAATTTGGAAGAAGTTCGAAAACAGACAGTCACTTAGAGAAAGCCACTCTCGGCGGTTGATTTTTCGGTGTGCTAAATTGTATTATGAAAGAAGTACCAGAGTCATATATACAAACGCTTACATTCATGCAGAGAAAGCAACTCTGGGGTGGTGTTTTCTAGGCATGCTAAACTCTAGTTTGGACGAAGTTTGAGAATCACATATAAGAAAGCTTAGTCGCTTAAAGCAAATCTCTGGGTGTGGAATGTAGGCGTGCTAAACTCTATTTTGGTTTCAGAGTGAGAGTCATATATGGGAAGGCTTACATTCGCTCAGAGAAAGCAACGATGGTGTGGTGGTTTGTAGGCATACTGAACTCTAGTTTGGAAGATGTAGGAGAATGATATATGGGAACGCTTACATTCATGCAGAGAAAGCAATTATGGGGTGGCTTTTTTGTAGCCATGCTAATCTCTATTTTGCAAGAAGTTAAAGAGAAATATATAGGAAAGCGTACCGTCATTTATAGAAACCAACTTTCGGGGGATGGTTTGTAGGCCTGCAAAACTCTACTTTGGAAGAAGGGGGAGAATCATATGGGGGACTGGGTACATTCACTCGGAGAAATCAACGATGGGGTTGTGGTTTGTAGGCATACTAAACTCTAGTTTGGAAGAAGGACGAGAATCATATATAGGAACGCTTACATTCATGCAGAGAAAGCAACTATGGAGTGATGTTTGTATGCCTACTAAACGATAGATTGGAGGATGCTCGAGAGTCATATCTGGAAAGCTTACATTCATTTAGAGAAAGCAACTCTCTGGGGGTGGTTCGTAGGCCTGCTAAACTCTATTTTCAATGAAGTGTTCGAATCATATACAGGAACGCTTACATTCACTCAGAGAAAGCAACGTTGGGGTGGCCGTTTTTGAGCATACTAAACTCTACTTTGGAAGAGGTACGAGAAACATAAATACGAACGCTTACATTAACACAGAGAAAGCAAATACGGGGTGCTGTAATGCAGGCATGCTAAACTATAGATTGGAAGATGTTCGAAAGCTGACAGTCACTTAGAGAAAGCAACTCTTGGCGGGTGATTTTTAGGTCTGCTAAATTGTATTTTGAAAGACGTACCAGAGTCATATACAAACGCTTACATTCATGCAGAGAAAGAAACTATGGGGTGATGTGTTGTTGGCATGCTAAACTGCAGTTTGGAAGGAGTTCGAGAGTGTTATATAGGATAGCTTACAGTCACCTAGAGAAAGCAACACTCGGGACAGCTATACAAGCCTCTAAACACTAATTAGCAGCAATTGTGAGAGTCAAACATGGGAACGCTTACATTCACGGAGAGAACACAACGTTTGGGTGGTGGTTTGTAGGCATAATAACTGTAGTTCGGAAGAAGTAGGAGAGTCATATATATGAACGGTTACATTCACGCAGAGAAAGAAACTGTTGGGTGGTGTATGTACGCATGTTAATCTAAACTTTGGAGGAAGTTCGAGAGTCATATCTGGGGAAAATTGCAGTCACTTAGAGAAAGCAACAATCGGAGGCCGTTTTGTAGATCTGCTAAATTCTATTTTGGAAGAAGAGTGAAATTCATATGTGGGAACGCTTATGTTCACTCAGAGAAATCAACGATGGGGCAGTGTTTCGTTGGGATGCTAAAGTGTAGTTTGGAAGAAGTTCGCGAGTCTTATATAAGAAAGCTTACAGTCACCTAGAGAAAGTAACTCTCGGCAGATTGTTTCTCAGCGTGCTAAACTCTAATTTGCATCAATTGTGAGAGTCAAACATGGGAACGCTTACATTCACTCAGAGAATGCAACGTTTGGGTGGTGGTTTGTAAGCATTCTAAACTGTATTTTGGAGGAAGTAGGAGAGTCATATATACGAATGCTTACATTCACGCAGAGAAAGCAACTCTGTGATCGTATTTTGTTGGCATGCTAAACTGTGGTTTGGAAGAAGTTCGAGAGCCTTATAAAGGAAAGATTACAGTGACACAGAGAAAACAACTCTCTGTAGTTTGTTGGTAGGTCTACTAAACTGTAATTTGGATGATGTGTGAGAACGCTTGCATTCACTCAGAGAAAGAACTTTGTCGTGGTGGTTTGTAGGAATAACAACTGTAGTTCGAAGAAGTAGGAGAGTCATATATGAACGGTTACATTCACGCAGAGAAAGCAACTGTGGGGTGGCGTATGTAATCATCATAATCTGTAGTTTGGAGGAAGTTCGAGAGTCATATCTGGGGAAAATTAGAGTCATTTAGAGAAAGGAACAATCGGGGGCTGGTGTGTAGGTCTGCTAAATTCTATTTTGGAAAAAGAGTGAGAGTCATATATGGGAACGCTTATGTTGACTCAGAGAAATCAACGATGGGGCGCTATATTGTTGGCATGCTAAACTGTAGTTTGGAAGAAGTTCGAGAGTCTTATATAGGAAAGTTTACAGTCACCTAGAGAAAGCAACTCACAGGAGGTGGTTTGTAAGCCGCTAAACTCTAATTTGGATGAAGTGAAAGAGGCATACATGGATACGCTTCATTCACTCAGAGAAAGGTAAATTGGGGTGCCGGTTTGTAGGTATACTAACTCCAGTTTGGAAGAAGTACTAGAGTCATATATATGAACGCTTATATGGACGCAGAGAAAGCAACTATGGGGTGGTGTTTTGTAGGCCTGCTAAAATATAGTTTGGAAGAAGTTCGAAAGCAGACAGTCACTTAGAGAAAGCAACTCTTGGCGGTGGATTTTTAGGTCTGCTAAATTGTATTTTGAAAGAAGTACCAGAGTCATATATTCAAACGCTTACATTCATGCAGAGAAAGGAACTGTGGGGTGGTGTTTTCTAGGCGTGCTAAACTCTAGTTTGGACGAAGTTTGAGAATCACATATAAGAAAGCTTAGAGTCACTTAGAGAAAGCAAATCTCTGGGTGTGGAATGTAGGCGTGCTAAACTCTATTTTGGTTTAGATTGAGAGTCATATATGGAAAGGGTTACATTCACTCAGAGAAAGCAACGATGGTGTGGTGGTTTGTAGGCATACTAAACTCTAGTTTGTAAGAAGTAGGAAAATGATATATGGGAACGCTTACATTCATGCAGAGAAATCAATTATGGGGTGGCTTTTTTGTACCCATGCTAATCTCTAGTTTGGAAGAAGTTATATAGGAAAGCGTACACTCATTTATAGAAACCAACTTTCGGGGGATGAAGGGTAGGCCTGCAAAACTCTACTTTGGAAGAAGTGGGAGAGTCATATTGGGGACCACGTACATTGACTCAGAGAAATCGAGGATGGGGTTGTGTTTTGTAGGCATACTAAACTCTAGTTTGGAGAAAGTACGAGAATCATATATAGGAACACTTACATTCATGCAGAGAAAGCAACTATGGAGTGAGGTTTGTATGCCTACTAAACTATAGTTTGGAGGAAGTTTAGAATCTTATATAGCAAAGCTTACAGTCACCTAGAGAGAGCAACTCTTGGGAGATGGTTTCTAAGCCTGATAATTTGCACCAACTCTTAAAGTCAAGTATGGGAAGGTTTACATCCACTCAGAACGCAAGGTTTGGGTTGCAGTTTGTGGCCTTAATTGTAGTTCGGAAGAAGTAGGAAAGTCATATATATGAACGGTTACATTCACGCAGACAAACCAGCTATGGAGTGATGTGTGTATGCCTACTAAACTATAGTTTGGAGGATGTTCGAGAGTCATATCTGGAAAGCTTACAGTCATTTAGAGAAAGAAACTCTCGGGGGGTGGTTCGTAGGCCTGCTAAACTCTATTTTCAAAGAAGTGTTAAAATCATATACAGGAACGCTTACATTCACTCAGAGAAAGCAACGTTGGGGTGGCCGTTTTTGAGCATACTAAACTCTACTTTGGAAGAGGTACAAGAGACATAAATACGAACGCTTACATTAACACAGAGAAAGCAAATACGGGGTGCTGTAGTGCAGGCATGCTAAACTATAGATTGGAAGAAGTTCGAAAGCTGACAGTCACTTAGAGAAAGCAACTCTTGGCGGGTGATTTTTTAAGTCTGCTAAATTGTATTTTGAAAGACGTGTCAGAGTCTTATATACAAACGCTTACATTCATGCGTAGAAAGAAACTATGGGGTGATGTGTTGTGGGGATGCTAAACTGCAGTTTGGAAGAAGTTCGAGAGTGTTATGTAGGATAGCTTACAGTCACCTAGAGAAAGCAACACTCAGGAGAGCTTTGCAAGCCTGCTAAACTCTAACAAGCAGCGATTGTGAGAGTCAAACATGGGAACGCTTACATTCACTCAGAGAACACAACGTTTGGGTGGTGGTTTGTAGGCATAATAACTGTAGTTCGGAAGAAGTAGGAGAGTCATATATGAACGGTTACATTCACGCAGAGAAAGCAACTGTTGGGTGGCGTATGTATGCATGCTAATCTGTAGTTTGGAGGAATTTCGAGAGTCATATCTGGGGAAAATTACAGTCACTTAGAGAAAGCAACCATCGGGGGCCATTTTGTAGATCTGCTAAATTCTATTTTGAAAGAAGAATGAGAGTCATATATGGGAACGCTTATGATCACGAAGAGAAATCAACTATGGGGCGGTGTTTTTTTGGCATGCTAAACTGTAGTTTGGAAGAAGTTCGCGAGTCTTACATAGGAAAGTTTACAGTCACCCAGAGAAAGCAACTCTCGGGAGATTGTTTCTAAGCATGCTAAATTCTAGATTGCATCAATTGTGAGAGTCAAACATGGGAACGCTTACATTGACTCAGAGAACGCAACATTTGGGTGGTGGTTTGTAAGCATTCTAAACTGTATTTTGGAGGAAGTAGGAGAGTCATATATACGAATGCTTACATTCACGCAGAGAAAGCAACTCTGTGATCGTATTTTGTTGGCATGCTAAACTGTGGTTTGGAAGAAGTTCGAGAGCCTTACATAGGAAAGATTACAGTGACACAGAGAAAAACAAATCTCTATAGTTTGTTGGTAGGTCTGCTAAACTGTAATTTGGATGAAGTGTGAGAACGCTTGCATTCACTCACAGAAAGAACGTTGTCGTGATGGTTTGTAGGAATAAATGCTGTAGTTCAAAAGAAGTAGGAGAGTCATATATGAACGGTTACATTCACGCAGAGAAAGCAACTGTGGGGTGGCCTATGTAATCATCATAATCTAGTTTGGAGGAAGTTCGAGAGTCATATGTGGGAAAAATTAAAGTCACCTAGAGAATTGGAACCATCGGGTGTTGTGTAGGTCTGCTAAATTCTATTTTGGAAGAAGAGTGAGAGTCATATATGGGAACGCTTATGTTCACTCAGAGAAATCAACGATGGGGCGCTGTATTGTTGGCATGCTAAACTGTAGTTTGGAAGAAGTTCGAGAGTCTTATATAGGAAAGTTTACAGTCACCTAGAGAAAGCAACTCACAGGAGGTGGTTTGTGGGCCGCTAAACTCTAATTTGGATGAAGTGAAAGAGGCATACATGGATACGCTTCATTCACTCAGAGAAAGGTAAATTGGGTGCCGGTTTGTAGGTATACTAACTCCAGTTTGGAAGAAGTACGAGAGTCATATATATGAACGATTATATGGACGCA
The DNA here is from genome assembly GCF_041146395.1 of Eulemur rufifrons. NCBI lineage: Eukaryota > Metazoa > Chordata > Mammalia > Primates > Lemuridae > Eulemur > Eulemur rufifrons. Next base: position 5,323,933 of record NC_091001.1, read on the forward strand.
GAGAAAGCAACTATGGGGTGGTGTTTTGTAGGCATGATAAAATATAATTTGGAAGAAGTTCGAAAGCTGACAGTGACTTAGAGAAAGCAACTCTTGGCGGTTGATTTTGAGGTCTGCTAAATTGTATTTTGATAGAAGTACAAGAGTCATATATAAAATCGCTTATATTTATGCTGAGAAAGAAACTATGTGGTGATGTTTTGTTGGCGTGCTGAAATGCAGTTTCGAAGAAGTTCGACAGTCTTTTATAGGAAAGCTTACAGTCCCCCAGAGGAAGCAACTTTCGAGAGATAGTTTGTAAGCCTGCTAAACTCTACTTTGCATCATTTGGAACAGTCATACTTGGGAACGCTAACATTCTCTCAGAGAACGCAACGTTTGGTTGGTTGTTTGTAAGCATACTAAACTGTATTTTGGAAGAAGTAGCAGAGTCATATATATGAGTGCTTACATTCACGCAGAGAGGGCAACTATGGGGTGGTGTTTTGTAGGCATGCAAATCTCTAGTTGCGAAGAAGTTAAGAGTAATAGGAAAGCTTACAGTCTCACAGAGAAAGCAACCCTTGGGGGCCGGTTTGTAGTTCTGCTAAATTCTATTTTGGATGAAGTGTGAATCATAAATGGGAACGCTAACATTCACTCAGAGAAAGCAAGGTTGCGGTGGTGATTTTTAGTCACACTAAACTGGAGTTTGGAGGAAGTACGAGAATAAAAGAATGCTTACATTCACTCAGAAAAAGCAACGTTGGGGAGGTGGTTGGTAGGTGTACTATACTTTGGAAGAAGTACGAGCGTGATGCATAGGAACGCTTACATTCACGCAAACTATGGGGTGGCCTTTTGTTGGCATGCTAAACTATGTCCCAAAGTCATATATAGGAAAGCTTATAGTGAGAGAAAGCAACTCTCGGGCGGTGTTTTGTAGGTCCGGCAAATTGCATTTTGAAAGCAGTCCGAGATTCATATAAGGGAAGGCCTATATCCACTCAGAGAAAGCAATGTTAGGCTGGTGGTTTGTAGGCATACTAAACTGTATTTTGGAACTCATATGTATGACTCTCACACTTGATCCAAATTAGAGTTCACCAGGCCTATAAACCACATCCTGAGAGTTGCTTTCTCTAGGTGAATGTAAGCTTTCCTATGTAAAACTCTCGAACTTCTTCCAAACTAAAGTTTAGCATGCCAACAATACACCACCGCATCGTTGCTTTCTCTGAGTGAACATAAGCATTCCCTTATATGAATCACTTTTTCCAAAATAGAATTTAGCAGACCTACAAACCAGTCCCCGATGGTTGATTTAGCTATGTGACTGTAATTTTCCCCAGATATGACTCTCAAACTTCCTCCAAAGTATAGATTAACATGCGTACATACACCACCCAACAGTTTCTTTCTCTGCGTGAATGTAACTGTTCATATATATGACTCTCCTACTTCTTCCGACCTACAGTTATTATGCCTACAAACCACCACCCAAACGTTGTGTTCTCTCCGTGAATGTAAGCTTTCCCATATTTGACTCTCACAATTGCTGCTAATTAGTGTTTAGAGGCTTGCAAAGCTGTCCCGAGTGTTGTTTTCTCTAGGTGACTGTAGCTATCCTATATAACACTCTGGAAGTCCTTTCAAACTGCAGTTTAGCATGCCAACAACACATCACCCCATAGTTTCTTTCTCTGCATAAATGTAAGCGTTTGTATATATGACTCTTGTACGTCTTTCAAAATACAATTTAGCAGACCTAAAAATCACCCGCCAAGAGTTGCTTTCTCTAAGTGACTGTCAGCTTTCGAACTTCTTCCAATCTATAGTTTAGCATGCCTGCACTACAGCACCCCGTATTTGCTTTCTCTGTGTTAATGTAAGCGTTCCTATGTATGTCTCTCGTACCTCTTCCAAAGTAGAGTTTAGTATGCTCAAAAACGGCCACCCCAACGTTGCTTTCTCTGAGTGAATGTAAGCGTTCCTGTATATGATTCGAACACTTCATTGAAAATAGAGTTTAGCAGGCCTACGAACCACCCCCAGAGAGTTGCTTTCTCTAAATGACTGTAAGCTTTCCAGATATGACTCTCGAACATCCTCCAATCTATCGTTTAGTAGGCATACAAACATCACTCCATAGTTGCTTTCTCTGCATGAATGTAAGCGTTCCTATAAATGATTCTCGTACTTCTTCCAAACTAGAGTTTAGTATGCCTACAAACCACAACCCCATCGTTGATTTCTCCGAGTGAATATACCCAGTCCCCCATATGACTCTCCCCCTTCTTCCAAAGTAGAGTTTTGCAGGCCTACAAATCATCCCCCGAAAGTTGGTTTCTATAAATCACGGTACGCTTTCCTATATATTACTCTTTAACTTCTTGCAAAATAGAGATTTGCATGGCTACAAAAAAGCCACCCCATAATTGCTTTCTCTGCATGAATGTAAGCGTTCCCATATATCATTCTCCTACTTCTTCCAAACTAGAGTTCAGTACGCCTACAAACGACCACACCATCGTTGCTTTCTCTGAGTGAATGTAAGCCTTCCCATATATGACTCTCACTCTGAAACCAAAATAGAGTTTGGCACACCTACATTCCACACCCAGAGATTTGCTTTAAGCGACTCTAAGCTTTCTTATATGTGATTCTCAAACTTCGTCCAAACTAGAGTTTAGCATGCCTAGAAACCACCCCACAGTTGCTTTCTCTGCATGAATGTAAGCGTTCATATACATGACTCTCGTACTTCCTCCAAAATACAGTTTAGAATGCCTACAAACCACCACCCAAACGTTGCGTTCTCTGAATGAATGAAAGCATTCCCATGTTTGACTCTCACAATTGATGCAAAGTAGAGTTTAGCAGGCCAAGAAAGGCTCTCCCGAGAGTTGCTTTCTCTAGGTGACTGTAAGCTTTCCTAAATAAGACTCTCCAACTTCTTCCAAACTACAGGTTAACATGCCCACAAAACATCACCCCATGGTTTTTTCTTTGCATGAATGTAAGCATTAGTATATATGACTCTGGTACTTCTTTCAAAATACAATTTAGCAGACCTAAAAATCACCCACCAAGAGTTGCTTTCTCTAAATGACTGTTCAGGTTTGGAACTTCTTCCAAACTATAGCATGCTTACAAAACACCACCCCGTAGTTGCTTTCTCTGTGTGAATGTAAGCCTTCCCAAATATCATTCTCGTACTTCTTCCAAACTATTTAGTATGCCTACAAAAACCACCCCAGTGTTGTTTCTCTGAGGGAATGTAAGCGGTCCCATGTTTGACTCTCACACTTCATCCAAATTAGAGTTTAGCATGTGTACAAAAAAATCTCCCGAGAGTTGCTTTCCCTAGGTGACGGTAATCTTTCCTGTATAAGGTTCTCCAACTTCTTCCAAACTGCAGTTTAGCATGCCTACAAAACCTGACGCCATAAGTGCTTTCTCTGTGTGAATGTAAGTGTTCCTATATAGGACTCTCGTACTTCTTCCAAACTACAGTTTAGTATGCCCTACAAACCACCACCCAAACGTTGTTTTCTCTGAGTGAATGTAAGCGTTCCCATATATGACTCTCACACTTCAACCAAAATAACTCTATTTCAACCAAAATAACTCTACATTCCACACCCAGAGAGTTGCTTTCTCTACGTGACTGTAAACTTTCCTATATATGACTCTCAAACTTCGTCCAAACTAGAGTTTTGCAAGCCTACAAAACACCACCCCATAGTTGCATTCGGTGCCGGAATGTAAGCGGTTCTACATGTGATTCTCTTGCTTCTTCTAGGAACCACAACCACAACGTTGCTTTCACTGAGTTCCCATATATTATTCTAACACTTCATTGAAAATAGAGTTTAGCAGGCCTACGAAACACCCCCGAGGGTTGCTTTCTCTAAGTGACTGTAAGCTTCCCAGATATGGCTCTCGAACTTCCTCCAAACTATATTTTAGTAGGCATACAAACATCACTCCATAGTTGCTTTCTCTGCGTGAAGGTAAGCGTTCCTATATACGATTCTCGTACTTCTTCCAAACTAGAGTTGACTATGCCTACAAATCACAATCCCATCGTTGATTTCTCTGAGTGAATGCACGCGGTCCCCAATATGACTCTCTCCCACTTCCAAACTGGAGTTTTGCAGGTGTACAAAACATCCCCCGAGAGTTGGTTTCTATGACTGTACCCTTTCCTATATATTACTCCTTAACTTCTTCCAAACTAGAGATTAGCATGGCTACAAAAACGCCACCCCATAATTGCTTTCTCTACGCGAATGTAAGCGTTCCCATATATCATTCTCCTACTTCTTCCAAACTAGAGTTTAGTATGCCTACAAACCACCACGCCGTCGTTGCTTTCTCTGAGGGAATGTAAGCCTTCCCACATATGACTCTCACTCTTAAACCAAAATAGAGTTTAGCAGGCCTACATTCCACACCCAGAGATTTGCTTTCTCTAAGTGACTCTAAGCTTTCTTATATGTGATTCTCAAACTTCGTCCAAACTAGAGTTTAGCATGCCTATAAAACACCACCCCATAGTTACTTTCAGTGCGTCAAAATGTATGTGCTCCTATATGTGATTCTCCTGCTTCTTCCAAACTGCAGTTTAGTAAGCCTACAAACAACCCCATCATTGCTTTCTCTGAGTGAATGTAAGCGTTCTCATATATGACTCTCACACTTCAACCAAAACAGGGTTTTGCAGGCCTACAAACCACCCGCCAAAACTTGCTTTTTCAAAGTGGCTGTTACCTTTCCTATATAGGACTCTGGAACTTCTCCCAAGCTAGACTTTAATATGTCTACCTGACACTACTCCGTAGTTGCTCTCGCTGTGTGAATGTAAGCGTTCCTATATATGAGTCTTGTACCTCTTCTTAACTAACATCTGGCATGCCAAAATAACACTCCCCCATAGTTGCTTTCTTTGAGTCAATGTAAACATTCCTATATATGTCTCTCGCACTTCTTCCAAACTAGAGTTGAATAAGTCTACAAACCAATCCCCGACAGCTGTTTTCTCTGAACGAATTTAAGCGTTCCTATATATGACTATGGCACTTCCTCCAAACTAGAGTTTAGAAAGCCTACACTCCACCCCTGTTCTTTGCTTTCTCTAAGTTACTGTAAGTTTTCCTATACATGGCTCTCAACATTTTCCAAACTAGAGTTAGCATGCCTACTATACACCTACACATAATTGCTTTGTCTGAGTGAATATAAGCCTTCCTATATATGACTGTCGCACTTTTTCCAAATTAGAGTGTGGCCAGCCTGGAAAGCACCCCTTATAGTTGCTTTTATTGAGTGAATGTTAACATTCCTATGTATGACTCTCGCAACTTTTCCAATCTAAGATTTTAGCAATGCTACAAATCCCCCGCCGAGAGTTCCTATACATAACTGTCCTCTTTTTCCAAGCTAGAGTTTAGGAAGCCTAGAAACCGTCCCCCCGTAGACGCTTTATGTGAACGTAAGCATTCTATATATGACTCTCGCCTTCCTCCAAACTAGAGCTTAGCAAGCCTACAAACCAACTCCCTATAATTGCTTTCTCTGAATGAATGATATCGTTCCTATATAAGACTCTCGAACTTCTTCCAAACCAGAGTTTAACAAGCCAAAAAAGCACCCCCCATAGATGCTTCCTCTAACTCAAGGCTAATATTCCTATATATGATTCAGCTTCTTCATCCAAACTAGAGTAAGGCAAGCCTACAAATCACACATCAATAGTTGCTTTCTATAAGTAAATGTAAGCATCCCTATATATGACTATAGCAATTCTTCCAAACTGGAGTTTAGCAAGCCTACAGACCCCAGGACTCCACTCCATAGTACCCTGGGCATTGGCGCCTGCCTGTCATGCAGGACATAGGGGCGGACGCTCATCTCAGACACGGCATTGGTGGATTGTAGGCTTTTTTAAGTTTTTGAATTGAAGAACTCTGAGAATTGGAATTCGGTTTAGGGTAAGGTTAGGTGTTAGGGACTAGGATTAGATTTAGGGGTTAGGGTTTTAGGTTAGAATTAGGGTTAGGATTACTGTTAGGGTTAGAGATTAGGATTATGTTTAGTGGTTGGGTTTAGGTTTAGGGTGAGAGGCAAGAGTAAGGGTCAGGGATTAGGGTTACTGTTAGGAGTTAGATTCGGGGCTTACGAAGGGTTTGGTTTAGTGATAGGGTTAGGGCTTACGTTTAATGGTGTGTGTTAGGGCACGGGCCCCGTCTAATGTACGGGGCACTGTGGGTGTGGAGCAAGGCTGCGTCCCCACTTCATCTTACCCTGGGTGTTGGGCTTCAACTGTCACGCAGGACAAAGGCAGAGGCTCATGAAACGCATGGTTAGGATTAAGGTTTAAGGTTAGGGTCAAGGTTGAGGGTTAGGGTGAGGGTTAACAGTTAGAGTTAGGGTAAGGGGGTTAGGGATAGGGTTAGGGTTAAGGGTTAGGTTTATGGTTCAGGTTTAAGGTTAGCATTAGAGGGTAGGGTTAGTGTAACTGTAGGTCAGTGTTGCGGTTAGATCTCTAGGCATTAGGGTAAAGGTCAGGGTTAGGGTTAAGAGTTAGGGTTAAGTTTAATGGTTAAGGATTGGGATTAGGGTTGAGGATTAGGGTTAAGATTATGGGTAATGACTCAGGATCAAAGGTTAGGGTTATTTTTAGGCGTAGGGTTAGCGTAAGGGGTTAGGGTTAGTGTTAGTGTTGTTGGTAGGGTTAAGGTTAGGGTTGGCGTTTCAGAATTAGGGATTAGGTGTTATGGTTATGGCTAGGAGTTAGCGTTAGATTTACGGTACAGGTCTTGTTCTCAGGGTGTCATGCATTAACGTTAAGATAAGGGGTTAAAGTTAGGGTTACGGTGAGCTTTACCTGTTAAGGTGAGCAGTAGGATCAGGGTTAGGTGTTATGTTCTGGGTTAGGGTTATGGGTGAGGGGTAGGGTTTATCCTTAGGGCACGGGCCCTGTATGCACTAGGAGGTGAAGTTAGGGGTCTGTGATGGTCGCTGGGAACCCACTCTATCGCACGCAGTGTATGGGCCTCTGGGTTTCATGCAGGACACTGTGGCAGAGCCGGCTTTCATGCATGGCTTAGTAGGATTGTAGGCTTTCAAAACTCTGAGAAAGCAAGAAGTCTGAGAATTAGATTTCAGGTTAGGATTACGGCACGGTTTAGGGATGAAGATTAGTGGTTAGGGTGAGGGCTTAGGGTTAGGGGTTAGGGTTAGGGTTAGGGTTGCTGGTAGGGTGAAGGTTAGGTTTGACGTTTTAGAATTAGGGATGAGGTGTTACGGTTATGACTATGGTTTAGGATTAGAATTACGGGATAGGGCTTCTTCTCAAGGTGTTATGCATTGACGTTAAGTTAAGGGGCTAAGTTAGGGTTACGGGGAGGTTTATGTTTTAAGGTGAGCAATAGGATCAGGGTTAGGTGTTATGTTCAGGGTGAGGGTTATCTGTTAGGGGTAGTGTTTATACTTAGCGTACGGGCCCTGTCTGCACTGGGCGGGGGGCGGGGGTTAGGGGGATGGGATTGTCCCCGGGAACACACTCTATCGTACGCTGGGTATGGGCTCCTGGGTTTCATGCAGGACACAGTGGCAGAGCCCCCTTTTACTCATGGCATGGGAGGATTGTAGGCTTTCTAAACTCTGAGAAAGCAAGAACTCTGAGAATTAGATTTAGGGGTAGGATTCTGGTAATGTTTAGGGATGAAGATTAGTGTCAGGGTGGAGTCTTGGGTTAGGGGTTGGGGTTAAAGGTTAGTGTTAGGTTTAACAGTTACAGTTAGGTTTACGGTTAAGTCTCAGGGTTCGGGTTAAGGTTTGGGTTTAGCGTTTGGCACAGGGGTAGGCTTCAGTGTTAGCTTCATGGTTAAAGATTAGGAGTAGGGTTAGTGTGAGGGTTAAGGGTAAGGGTCAAGATTAAGGGTTCAGGTTGGGGTTAGGCTTAGGTTTAGGGTTAGGGGTCAAGGGTTAGGATTAGGGTTAAGTGTTGGGCTTAGGGTTGGGGTTTAGTGTTAAGTTTATAGTTAAGGATTAGGGTTAGGGTCAGGGTTAAATGCTTGGGTGCGGGTAATGGTTAGGGTCAGGGTTAAGGTTTATGGATAGGGTTAGTGTTAAGGGTTTACGGGTAGGTTTAGGGTTCAGGGTTAGAGTTAGCATTAGGGCTTAAGGTTAGGATTAGGTGATAGGTTAGATTTTAGGGTTAGATCTAGGCGTTAGAGTAAGGGTTAAGAGATAGGGTTAGGTTTAATGCTTAGGATTAGGGTTAGGGTTTGGGGTTAAAGTAAGTGTTAGGGGTTGGGTTTAAGGATCCAAGGTTAGTGTTATTTTTAGCTGTAGTGTTAGGGTTGGGGATAAGGGATAAGGTTGGCGTGAGGGTTTTCCTTACTGTTAGGGTTAAGGTCAGGCTTAGATTAAAGGTTAAGGTTAGGGTCAGCGTTAAGGGTTAGGGTGAGGGTTAACGGTTACGGTAAAGGTTAAGCGTTAGTGTTAGTTATTAGCGATTAGGGTTTTTGGTAAGTGTTAGGGTTAGGAGTTAGTGTTTTATGAAGGGGTATGGTTAGAATTAGGATTGGGGTTAGTCTTAGGGTTAGGTTTAGGAGTTAGGTTTAGGGTAAAAGGATAGGATTAGGGTTAAGGGTTGGGCTCAGGTTTAGGGTTAAAGTTTAGTGTTAGGGTTAATGTTTAGTGTTATGGTCCAGTTTAAGTGTTAGGGTGAGGGTTAACAGTTAGGATTAGGCTTAGAGGTTGGGGATATAGTGAGGGTTCAGTGTTAGGGTTAGGTTTAGGGTTCAGGGTTAAGGTTAGCTGTAGGGGTTATGGTTAGGGTTAGGTGTTAGGTTAGTGTCAGGGTTAGGTCTAGTCGTGAGGGTAAGGTTTAGGGTTAGCTTTAAGAGCTAGGGTTAGGTTTAATGGTTAGGATTAGGATTACGGTTAAAGGTTAGGGTAATGCTCAGGGGTTAGGGTGAAGGGTTAAGGGTTTTTGTTAGGCATAGCGTTGGGTTTAGAAGTAAGGGTTACTGTCAGTGTTAGGGTTGTAGGCAGGGTTACGGTTAGAGTTAGCGGTTTAGAATTAGGGTTAGGGATTAGGTGTTACAGTGACGACTAGGAGATAGGGTTAGAATTATGGGATAGGGGATGTTCTCAGGAAATGGGTTATGCACTAACGTTAGGATAAGAGGTTAAAGTTAGGCTCATGGTGAGGTTTACGTGTTAAGGGGAGAAATAGGAACAGGGTTAGGTGTTATGTTCACGGTGAGGGATATCTGTTACAGGTATTGTTTATGCTTAGCGCACGGGCCCTGTCTGCCTTAGGCGGGGGTGGGGGGAGGTTAGGGGACTGGGATTGTCACCAGGATCCCACTGTATCGTACTCTGGGTATGGGCCCGTAGGTTTGATGCAGGACACAGTGGTAGAGCCTCCTTTCACGCATGGCATGGGAGGATGGCAGGCTTTCTAAACTCTAAGAAAGCAAGAAGTCTGAGAATTAGATTTAGGGTTAGGATTCTGGTTAGGGTTAAGGATGAAGTTTAGTGTTAGGGTGAGGGCTTAGGGTTATGGATTAGGGTTAGGGTTAAAGGTTACTCTTAGGTTTAACGGTTACAGTTCGGTTTAGGGTTGAGGTTTACAGTTAGGGTTAAGATGAGGGGTTAGGGTTTGGTATAGGGTTAGGGTACAGGGTTAGGGTTAAGTGTTAGGTTTACGGTTGAAGATTAGGATTAGGGTTAGGATTAAAGGTTAGCGTGAGAGTTAACGGTTAGGGTTAAGGTTAAGAGTTAGGGTTAGGGTTTAGGTTTAGGGTTATGGGTTAGGGTTAGCTTTAGGGTTCGAGTTATGTGTTAGGGTTTGTGTTAGAGGTTAGGGTTAGGTTTACTGGTCACGGTTAGTGTTACGTTTAGGGGTTAGCATTAGGGTTAAGGATTAGGTTTAGGATAAGGGTTTAGAGTTAGTGTTGGGCTTTAGGCTCGGGGCTTAGGTTCAGGGTCAGGGGTTAGCGTTGATGGTAGGGCTTAGATTTATCGGTCAGTTTAAGGGCACAGGACCTGGTTAATCTACTGTGAGAGGGGTGCGGTCGGAGTCATCACGAAAGCACAACATCATTCCCTGGGCCCTGGGACAAGATCTACATGCAGGACTCAGGCGGAGCCTCATCTCACACATGGCATGGCTGTATTGTATGCTTGCTTCACTCGGGAATGGAAGTAGTGTGAGAATTAGGGTTAGGGTTGGGGTTAGGGGTTTCGAGTTAGGGGTTAGGCTTGGAGTCAGGGTTAGGTGCTAGGGATTAGTGGTTAGGGTTAGAGTTAGTGTTACGGGTTAGGTGTTAACTCTGGTTTAGGGGGCCAGGGTAAGGTTTAGGTTTGGAGTTAGCGTTAGGGTTAGGCATTAGGGTTAAGGGATAGGGTTAGGGTTAAGGGTTAGGCTTAGGGTAAGGGTTCAGGTTTAGGGTTAGGGTCAGGGTTAAGGGTTAGGGTGAGGGTTAACAGTTAGGGAAAGGGTTAGGGGGTTAGGGATAGGATTAGGTTTAAGGGTTAGGTTTATGGTTCAGGTTTAAGGTTAACATTAGGGGGTTAGGGTTAGTGTTAACTGTAAGTCAGTGTTAGGGTTAGATCTCTAGGCATTAAGGTAAAGGTTAGGTTTAAGGTTAAGTGTTAGGGTTATGTTTAATGGTTAGGCTTGGGATTAGGGTTAAGTGTTAGGGTTAAGGTTAGGGGTTATGACTAAGAATCAACGGTTAGGGTTATTTTTATGCGTAGGTTTAGGGTAAGGTGTTAGGGTTAGTGTTAGTGTTGTTGGTAGGGTTAAGGTTAGGGTTGGCGTTTCAGAATTCGGGATCAGGTGTTATGGTTATGGCTAGGAGTTAGCGTTAGAATTACAGTATAGTGCTTTTTCTCAGGGTGTCATGCATTAACGTTAAGATAAGGTGTTAAAGTTAGGGTTATGGTGAGCTTTACCTCTTAAGGTGAGCAGTATGATCAGGGTTAGGTGTTATGTTCTGGGTTAGTCTTATGGGTGAGGGGTAGGGTTTATGCTCTGGGCACGGGCCCTGTATGCACTAGGAGGCAAAGATAGGGGTCTGTGATGGTCGCTGGTAACCTACTCTATCGTATGCAGTGTATGGGCCTCTGGTTTCCTGCAGGACACTGTCGCAGAGTGAGCTTTCATGCATGGCTTAGTAGGATTGTAGGCTTTCAAAACTCTGAGAAAGCAAGAAGTCTGAGAATTAGATTTCGGGTTAGGATTACGGCACGGTTTAGGGATGAAGATTAGTGTTAGGGTGAGGGCTTAGGGTTAAGGGTTAGGGTTAGGGTTAGGGTTGATGGTAGGTTGAAGTTTAGGGTTGGCACTTTAGAATATGGATGAGGTGTTATGGTTATGGCTAGGGGTTAGGTTTAGAATTATGGGATCGGGCTTCTTCTTTGGGTGCTATGCATTAACGTTAACATAAGGGGATAAATTAGTGTTATGGTTAGGTTTATGTTTTAAGGTGAGCAACAGGATCAGGGTTAGATTTTATGTTTGGAGTTAGGGTTATCTGTTAGGGATAGTGTTTTTGCTTAGCGCACGGGCCCTGTCTTCACCAGGAGGGGGGGTTAGGGACTAGGATTGCCACTGGGAACCCGCTCTATCATGCACTAGTTATGGGTCCCCGGGTTTCTTGCAGGACACAGTGGCAGAGCCTCCTTTTACTCATGACGTGGGAGAATTGTAGGCTTTCTAAACTCTGAGAAAGCAAGAAGTCTGAGAATTAGATTTAGGGGTAGGTTTATGGTAATGTTTAGGGATGAAGGTTAGTGTTAGGGTGCGTTCTTAAGGTCAGTGGTTAGGGTTAAAGGTTAGTGTTAGGTTTAACCGTTACAGTCAGGTTTATGGTTATGTTTTAGGGTTAGGGTTAAGGTTAAGGTTTAGCGTTTGGTACAGTGTTAGGCTTAAGTTTTAGCTTTAGGGTTAAAGATTAGGATTAGGGTTAGGGTTAAGGGCTAGTGTGAGGGTTAATGATAAGGATCAAGACTAAGGGCTAGGGTTTTTGTTAGTGTTAGGAATAAGTCTTCGTGTAGGCTTTAGGGTTAGCGTTAAGTGGTATGGTTAGGGTTAGGTTTAGGGTTCATGGTTAGTGTTATGTTTAGGGGTTAGTGTTAGGGTTAGGGCTTAGGTTTAGGGTAAGGTTTTAGAGTTCGTGTTCAGCGTTACGGTCGGAGCTTATGTTTACCGTTAGGGGTTAGTGTTAGTGTTAGGGCTGAGATTTAGCTTTTAGTTTAAGGGCACAGGACCTGTTTTATCTACGGTGAGAAGGGTGCTGTCGGAGTCTCCACGAAAGCACAAAATCGTTCCCTGATCCTTGGGAAAGGACCTACATGCAGGACTCAGGTGGAGCCTCATCTCACGCATAGTATAGCTGTATTGTAGGCTTGCTTCACTCTGAGAATGGAAGTAGTGTGAGAATCAGGGTTAGGGTTTGGGTTAGGGGTTTGGAGTTTGGGATTATGGTTCGAGTCAGGGTTAGGTCCTAGGGATTAGGAGTTAGGGTTAGTGTTAGGGATAGGGGTTAGTTGTTGGGTTTGGGTTAGGGTGCTAGGGTTAGGTTTAGGGTTGGGGTTAATATTAGGGTTAGCGTTTAGGGTTAAAGGATAGGATTATGGTTAAGGGTTTGGCTTAGGGTTAGGGTTAAGGGTTAGTGTTAAGGTTTAGGGTTAAGTTCAGGGTTACGTGTTAAGGTGAGGGTTAACAGTTAGGGTTATGGTTAGCGTCTTAGGGATAGGGTTAGGGTTAGAGTTAGGGGTTAGGATTAAGGGTGAAGTGTTAGGGTTATTTTTAGGCATAGTTTTAAAGTTAGGGGCTAGGGTAATGTTTGGTTTGATGGTAGGTTTAAGGTTAGGGTTAGCAGTTTAGAATTCGCATTAGGGATTAGGTGTTATGGTTATGGCTTGGAGTTAGGGTTAGAATTCAGAGATAGGAGTTGTTCTCAGGGTAAGTGTTATGCATTAACGTTATGATAAGGGGTTAAATTTAGGGTTATGGTGAGATTTACATTTTAAGGTGAGCAATGGGATCAGGGTCAGGTGTTATGTTCAGGGTTATGGTTAGGGGTGAGGGGTAGGGTTTATGCTTACGACTCGGGCCCTGTCTGCACTAGGCAGGGGGGGAGGGGTTTGGGGTTGTGATTGTCGTCGGGAACCCACTCTAGTGTATGCTGAGTATGGGCACTGGGGTTTCCGGCAGGACACAGTGGTAGAGCCTCCTTTTATTCATGGCATGGGAGGATTGTAGGCTTTCTAACGCTGAGAAAGCAAGAAGTCTGATAATTAGATTTAGGGTTAGGATTATAGTTAGGGTTAGGAATGAGGTTAGTGCTAGGGTGAGGGATTAGGGCTAGGGATTATGGGTAGAGTTAAGGTTAAATGTTAGAGTTAGGTTTAACGGTTACAGTTAGGTTTAGGGTTACGTTTTAGGGTGAGGGTTATGGTTAGGGGTTAGGGTTTGGTACAGGGTTAGGGTTAAGTGTTAGGTTTAGGGTTAAAGATTAGAATTCGGATTAGGGTTGACGGTTAGTGTGAGTGTTAATGGTTAAGTTTGTGTTTAAGGGTTAGGGTTAGGGTTTAGGGCTAGTGTTAAGCGTTCGTGTTAGATTTAGGGTTAGAGTAAAGTGTTATGGTTAGGGTTATGGGTTAGCATTAGGGTTAAAGGTTAAGGGTTAGGTTTATTTTCAGGCACAGTGTTAGGATTAGGTGTTAGGGTTAGTGTTACCGTTAAGGTTTTTTGTAGGCTTAAGGTTAGGTTTAGCAGTTTAGAATTAGGGTTAGGGATTAGGTGTTATGGTTATGGTAAGGAGTTAGGGTTAGAATTATGGCATAGGGGTTGGTCTCAGGGTCAGTTTTATGCTTAAAGTTAGGGTAAGCGGTTAAAGTTAGTGTTACGGTGAGCTTTACGTGTTAAGGTGAGCAATAGGATCAGGGTTAGATTTTATGTTCAGGGTTAGGGTTATGGGTGAGGGGTAGAGTTTATACTTAGGGTTAGGGTTAGGGTTAGGGTTTAGGCTTAAGGATCAAGGGTTAGGGTTAGGGTTAGTGTTAGGGCTGTTGGTAGGGTTAAATTTAGGGTTAGCAGCTTACAATTAGGTATTAGGTTTTACAGTTATGAATAAGAGTTAGGGTTAGAATTATGGGATAGGTGTTGTCCTCAGGGTAAGTATTATTCATTAACGTTAGGATAAGGGGTTAGGATTAGGGTTATGGTGAGTTTTACATGTTAAGGTGAGCAATAGGATCAGGGTCAGATGTTATGATCAGGGTTATGGTTATGGGTTAGGGGCAGTGTTTATGCTTAGGGCACAGGCCCTGTCTTCACTAGGTGGGGGGGCTCGGAGGCTGGGATTGTCACCAGGAACCCACTCTATCGTATGCTGGGTATGGGCCTCTGGGTTTCATGCAGGGCACAGTGGCAGAGCCTCCTTTCATGCATGGCATGGGAGGATTGTAGGCTTTCTAAACTCTGAGAAAGCAAGAAGTCTGAGAATTAGATTTAGGGTTAGGATTACGGTTAGGGTTAGGGATGAAGTTTAGTGTTAGGGAGAGGGCTTAGTGTTAGGGATTAGGGTTTGGTACAGGGTTAGGGTTAAGTGTTCGGCTTAGGGGTAAAGATTAGGATTAGTGTTAGGTTTAAGGGTTAGCTGAGGGTTAACGGTTAGGGTTAAGGTGAAGGGTTAGGGTTAGGGTTTAGGGTTAGGATTAGGGGTTCGTGTTAGGTTTAGGGTTACACTTAAGTGTTAGGGTTTAGGTTCAGGTTTAGGGTTCATGGTTAAGGTTATGTTTAGGGGTTAGGTTTAGGGGTTAGGTTTGGTGTAAGGGTATAGTGTTAGTGAAGGGAGTTTGGGTCAGGGTTTCTGTTTAGGGTAGGGGTTAGTGTTAGGACTTAGATTTAGCGATTAGTTTAAGGTCAGAGGACCTGTTTAATCTATGGTGAGAAGGGTGTGGAATCAGTCGCTGAGACACCACAGCATTGTACCCTGGGCCTTGGGCTCAGACCTACATGCAGGAATCAGGGGGAGCCTGTTCTCATGCATGGCATGGTTGTATTGTAGGCTTGGTTAACTCTTAGAATGGAAGAAGTGTGAGAATTAGGGTTATGGTTAGGGTTAGGGATTTGGGTTTAGGAGAGAGTGTTCAAATGAGGGTTAGGGGTTAGGCATTAGGGGTTAGGGTTAGTGTTAGGGTTAGGGGTTGGGGTGAGGGTTGGGTTAGGGGCTAGGGTTAGGTTTAGGGTTGGGGTTAGTGTTAGCGTTCGAGTTAGGGATTAGAGTTAGGGTTAAGGGATAGGATTAGGGTTAAGACTTTGGCTTAGGGTTCAGGTTAAGGGTTAGGGTTATGGTTAAAGATTAGTGTTAGTTTAAACAGTTACAGTTAGGTTTAGGGTTAAATTTTAGGGTGAGGGCTTTTTAAACTCTGAGAGAGGAAGACGTCTGAGATTAAGATTTAGGAATAGGATTATGGTTAGGATTAGGGATGACGATTAGTGTTAGGGTGAGGGCTTAGGGTTAAGGGTTAGGGTTAGAGTTAGGGTTAAGGTTAGTGTTAGTTTTAACGGTTAAAGTTAGGTTTAGGGTTAAGGTTTATTGTCAGGGTTAAGGTCAGGGGTTAGGGTTTCGTACAGGGTAAGAGTTAAGTGTTAGGTTTAGGGTTAAAGATTAGCATTATGGTTAGTGTTAAAGGTTAGTGTGAGGGTAAAAGTTTAGGGTTAAGTTTAAGGGCTAGGGTTAGGGGTTAGTGTTAGGGTTAAGGGGTCTTGTTAGGTTTAGGGTTACAGTTAAGTGTTATGGTTAGTGTTAGGGGTTACGGTTAGGCTTAGGGTTCATGGTTAGTGTAACATTTAGGGGTTAGGGCTAGGGTTAAATGATAGTGTTAGAGTTAAGGCTTAGGCTTTGGGTAAAGGTTTAGGGATAGGTTTACGGGTTAGGGTTAGTGTCAGGGTTAAATGTTAGGGTGAGAGTTAACAGTTATGGTTAGGGTTATTGGTTAGGGGTTGTGTTTATGCTTAGGGCACGTGCCTTGTCTGCACTAGGCGGAGAGGTTAGGGGGCTAGCATATTCGCCGGGAAATCACTCTATCGTATGCTGGGTATTGGCCCCTGGACACAGTGGCAGGGCCTCCTTTCACACATGGCGTGGGAGGATTATAGGCTTTCTAAACTCTGAGAAAGAAAAAGTCTGAGAATTAGATTTAGGGTTAGGATTATGGTTAGAATTAGGGATGAAGTTTAGTGTTAAGGTGATGCCTTAGGGTTAGGGGTTAGGTTTAGGGTCAGAGTTAAAGGTTAGTGTTAGGTTTAACAGTTACAGTTAGGTTTAGCGTTAAGGTTTAGTGTTAGGGTTCAGTTTAGGGGATAGGTTTTGGTACAGGTTAAGGTTTAAGTGTTAAGTTTAGAGTTAAAGATTACAATTAGGGTTAGGTTTAAAGGTAAGTGTGAGGATTAACGGTTAGGGTTAAGCATGAGGGTTAGGGATTAGGTTTAGTGTTAAGGGTTTATGTTAGTTTAGGGTTAGAGTTAAGTGTTATGGTTAGGGTTAGGGGTTAGGGTTAGATATAGGGTGCATGGTTAGGGTTACGTTTAGGGGTTAGGGTTACGGGTTAGGTTTAGGGTGAGTGTTTGGTGTTAGTGTTGGGCATTAGGATAATGGCTTAGGTTTAGGGTTAGCATTTAGGTTTAGTGTTAGGGCTTAGATTTAGCGGTTAGTTTAAGGGCACAGGACCTGTTTAATCTATGGTGAGAAGGGTGCAGAATTGGTCCCCTTGACACCACACCATCGTACCTGGGCCTTGGGCCCAGACCTACATGCAGGACTCAGGCGGAGCCTCTTCTCACTCATGGCATGGCTCTATTGTAGGCTTGGTGAACTCTGAAAATGGAGGAAGTGTGAGAATTAGGGTTATGGTTATGGTTAATTGTTTGGGGTTAGGGGTTAGGGTTCGAGTGTGGTTCAGGGGTTAGAAATTAGGAGTTAGTGTTAGTGTTAGGGTTAGGGGTTAGGGGTTAGTGTTGGTTTAGGGGCTAGGGTTAGATTCAGAGTTAGGGTTAGGGTTAGGGATTATGGTTAGGGTTAGGAATTAGGGTTAGGGTTAGGCTTAAGGGATAGGATTAGGGTAAAGGGTTAAGGCTTAGGGTTAGCATTAGGGATTAGGGTTAGGGTTAAGTGTTAGGGTTTTGGTCTGATTTAAGGGTTAGGGTGAGCGTTAACAGTTAGGGTTAAGGTTAATTGTTAGGATTGGGGGTTAGGCTTAAGGATTCATATTAGGGTTAGGGTATAAGGGTGAGACTTAAGTCTTATGGTTAGGGACAGGGCTTTTGGTTAGGGATAAGGGTTAGGAGTTAGGGTTACTTTTAGGCATAGGGTAGGATTAGGGGTGAGGGTTAGGGTTAGGGTTAGTGTTAGGGTTGTTGGTAGTGTTAAGGTTAGGGTTAGCAGTTTAGAATTAGGGTTAGGGATTAGGTTTTATGGTTATGGCTAAGATTTAGGGTTAGAATTATGGGATAGGCGTTGTTCTCAGTGTAAGTGTTATGCATTAACTTTTGGAGATGCGGTTAAAGTTAGGGTTACAGTGTGGTCTACATGATAAGGTGAGCAGTAGGATCAGGGTTAGGTGTTACATTCAAGGTTAGGGTTATATGTTAGGCGTACTTTTTATGCTTAGGGCACGAGCCCTGTCTGCACTAGGCGGGAGGATTAGGGGTCTAGGATTGTGGCCGAGAACTTTCTCTATTGTACACTGGGTATGGGTCCCTGGGTTTCATGCAGGACACAGTGGCAGAGCCTCTTTTCACGCATGGCATGGGAGGATTGTAGGCTTTCTAAACTCTGAGAAAGCAAGAAGTCTGAGAATTAGATTTAGGGATAGGATTATGGTTAGTGTTAAGGATAAAGTTTAGCATTAGGGTGAGGGCTTAGGGTTAGGGGTTAGAGTTACAGTCAGGGTTAAAGGTTAGTGTTAGGTTTAATGGTTACAGTTAGCTTTAGGGTCAAGTGTTAGGGTTAAGGTTAAGGTTAGGGGTTAGGTTTTGGTACAGGGTAAGGGTTAACTGTTAGGTTTAGGGTTAAAGATTACGATTAGGGTTAGGTTTAAGGGTTAGTGTGAGAGTTAACGGTTAGGGTTAAGGTTAAGTGTTAGGGTTAGTGGTTAAGTTTAGGTTTAAGTGTTCATGTTAGGTTTAGGGTTAGAGTTAAGTGTTATGGTTAGGGTTTGGGGTTAGGGTTAGGTTTAGGGTTCATCGTTAGGGTTACGTTTAGGCATTAGGGTTATGGGTAAGGATTAGGGTAAGGGTTTAATGTTAGTGTTGGGCGTTAGAGTCAGGGCTTAAGTTTAGGGTTAAGGGTTAGTGTTAGAGTTAGCGTTAGGGCTTAGATTTAGAGGTTATTTTAAGGGCACAGGACCTGTGTAATCTATGGTGAGAAGTGTGCAGAATGGGTCATCGCCACACCACACCATCGTACCCTAGGCCTTGGGCCCAGACCTACATGCAGGTCTCAGGCAGAGCCTCTTCTCACGCATGGCATGGTTTTATTGTAGGCTTGGCTAACTCTGAGAATGGAGGAAGTGTGAGAATTATGGTTATGATTAGGGTTAGGTGTTTGGGGTTAGGGGTTAGTGTTCGCGTGAGGGTTAGGTGTTAGGGATTAGGGGTTAGGGTTAATGTTAGCATTAGGGGTTAACGGTTAGGGTTGGGTTAGGGACTAGAGATAGATTTAGGGTTGGGGTTAGGGTTAGGGTTAGGGTTAGGGGTTAGGGTTAGGGTTAAGGGATAGGATTAGGGTTAAGTGTTAAGGCTTAGGGTTAGCATTAAGGGATAGGGTTAGGGTTAAGGGTTAGGGTTATGGTCCGAGTTAAGGGTTAGGGTGAGGGTTAACAGTTAGGGTTAGGGTTATAAGTTAGGGATAGTGTTAGGTTTAAGGTCTAGGGTTAGGGTTAGAGGTAGCTTTACTGCTAAGATTAGGTCTCGGCATTAAGGTAAGGGTTAGTGTTAGGGTTAAGGGTTAGGGTTAGGTTTAATTGTTAGGATTAGGATCAGAATTAAGGGTTAGGCTTAGGGTTAGGGGATAGGGTTAGGGTTTAGGGTAAACTTTTAAGGTTATGTTTAGGGATAAGGTTAGGGTTAGCGTTTAAGGTTAGGGTTAGTATTAGGGTTGTTTGTAGGGTTAAGGTAATGTTTAGTGGTTAGAATTAGGGTTAGGGATTAGGGGTTACTGTTATGGCTAGGAGTTAGGGTTAGAATTAAGTGATAGGGGTTGTTCTTAGCATAAGTGTTATGCATTAATGTTAGGATAAGTGGTTAAAGTTAGGTTTACGGTGAGGTTTATGTGTTAAGGTGAGCAATAGGATCAGGGTTAGAATTATGAGTGAGGGGTAGGGTTTTGCTTAGGGTATGGGCCCTGTGTGCCCTAGGAGTGGGATTGAGGGGGATGCGATTGTCACCAGAAACCCACTCTATCGTATGCAGGGTATGGGCCCATGGGTTTCTTGTAGGACACTCTGGCAGAGCCTGATTTCACGCATGGTAAAGGAGGATTGTAAGCTTTCAAATCTCTAAGAAAGTAAGAAGTCTGAGAATTAGATTTAAGGTTAGGATTATCGTTATGGTTAGGGATGAAGTTTAATCTTAGGGTGAGGGCTTCGGGTAAGGGGATACGGTTAGTTTTAGGGTTAAAAGTTACTGTTAGGTTTAACAGTTACAGTTAGACTTAGGGTTTAGGTTTAGGGTTAGGGTTAAGCTTAGGGGTTATGGTTTGGTACAGGGTTAGGGTTAAGTGTTAGGGTTAGGGTTAAAGATCATGACAAGGGTTAAAGTTAAGGGTTAGTTTGAGTGTTAACAGTAGGGTTAAGGATAACTTTTAGGGTTAGGGGTTAGGATTAGTGTTAGGGCTGAGATTTAGCGGTTAGTTTAAGGGCACAGGACCTGTTTAATCTATGGTGAGAGTGGTGCACAGGGTCGCTGCGACACAACACCACCGTACGCTGGGCCTTGGGCCAAGACCTACATACAGGACTCAGGTGGAGCCTCTTCTCACGCATGACATGGCTGTATTGTAGGCTTGGTTAACTCTGAGAATGGGAGAAGTGTCAGAAATCGGGTTAGGGCTGGCTGTAGGTGTTTTTAACCCCTAACCCTAACACTAACCCCCTAATCCTAACCCTAACACTAACCCCAAGGTTAAATCTAACCTTAACCCCTACGACAACCCTAACCCTAACCCTAACCCCTCTCACTGTAGAATAAACAGGTCCTGTGCCCTTAAACTAACCACTAAATCTAAGCCCTAACATCAACCCTAACCTCTGACCCTAAACCTAATCCCTGAGCCTAAAGCCCAACACTAACTCTAAACTCTTACCCTAAAGCTAATCCCTAACCCTAATGCTAACCTCTAAACGTAACCCTAACTGTGAACCCTAAACCTAACCCTAACCTCGAGTGCTAACCATAGCACTTAACTCTAACCCTAAACCTAACATGAACCCTTAATCCTAACACTAACCCTAACCCTAACCCTAACTCTTAACTTTAACCCTGACTGTTAACCCTCACACTAACCTTTAAACCTAACCTTAATCGTAATCTTTAACCCTAAACCTAATATTTAACCCTAATCCTGTACCAAACCCTAAACCCTAACCTTAAACCTAACCATAAACCTTAACCCTGAACCTAACTGTAACGGTTAAAACTAAGAGTAACCTGTAACGCTACCCGTAACCCCTAACTCTAAGCCTTCACCCTAATACTAACCTTGATCCTTAACCCGAACCCTAACCCTAACCCTAAATCTAATTCTCAGTCTTCTTGCTTTCTTAGAGTTTAGAAAGCCTACAATCCTCCCATGCCATGCGTGAAAGGAGGCTCTTCCACTGTGTCCTGAATGAACCGCTGGGGCCCATAACCAGAGTACGATAGAGTGGGTTCCTGGTGACAATCCCAGCCCCCTAACCCCCCCCCCCCGCCTAATGCAGACAAGGCCCGTGCCCTAAGCATAAACTCTACACCTCACCCAAAACTCTAACCCTGAAAATAACATTTAACCCTGATTCTATTGCTCACCTTAGAATGTAAACCTCACCGTAACCTGAACTTTAACCTCTTATCCTAACGTTAATGCA
This sequence comes from Eulemur rufifrons, assembly GCF_041146395.1. Lineage (NCBI taxonomy): Eukaryota > Metazoa > Chordata > Mammalia > Primates > Lemuridae > Eulemur > Eulemur rufifrons. Next base: position 5,345,077 of record NC_091001.1, read on the forward strand.
TAACACTTACCCTGAGATTAACCCCTATCCCATAATTCTAACCCTATCTCCTAGTCATAACTGTGACAACTAATCCCTAACCCTAATTCTAAACCACTAACACTAACTGTTACCCTACGTAGTTACTGTTACGGTAACCTACTGTTACCCTAACACTGAACCTAACCCTTACTCCTAACGCCAAAGCTATGGCTAAAAATAATGCTAACCCTTGACCCTTTACCCTAACTCCTAACCCTAACCCTAATCCTAACCACTAAACCCAACCTTAGCTCTTAACCCTAACCCTAAACCTTACCCTGACGCCTAGACCTAACACTAACACTAAACTAACACCTAACCCTAATCATAACCCCTAAAGCTAACCCTAACCCTGAACCCTAAACCTAACTCTAACACTTAATACTAACTATATCCCTAACCCCTAACCCCAACCCTAACCCTAACCGTTAACCCTCACCCTAACCCTTAAACCGGACCCTAACACTAAATCTTAACCCTAAAGCTACGCCCAACCCTTAACCATAATCCTATCCCTTAACCCTAAACCTAACCCCTAACCCTAAACCTAACACTAACCCCAATCCTAATTCTAACCATAGCCCTTAATACATCACTACGCCTAACCCCTAACCCTAACCCTAACCCCTAATGCTAACCCTAACACTGAACCCTAAACCTAACCCTATCCCTAACCCTTAAACATAACTCTATCCCTAACCAATAATCCTAAGCCTATTCTTTAACCCTCACCCTAGAGCTTAACTCAAACCGTAACCCTAAGCCTAAACCCCAACCCTAACACTTAACACAAACCCTAAGCCTAAACACTTAACGCCAATCCTATCCTTTAACCCTAACACTAACCCTGATGCCTAATCCTAACCCTAACACTAACCCCAACCATAAATCTAACCCTAGCCCCTAACGCAAAACTAACCCCTAACCCTAACACTAACCCTAAATCCTAGTCCCTAACCACTAAACCTCACTTGAACCCTAACCCCTAACACCAAACCCTTAACCCTAACCATAACCCTATTTCTCACACTACTTCCATTCTCAGAGTTAACCAAGCCTAAAATACAACCATGCAATGCGTGAGTAGAGTTTCCGCATGAGTCCTGCAAGTAGGTCTGGGCCAAAGGCCCAGGATCCGATGGTGTGGTGTCGCATGGAAACATTCTGCACCCTTCTCACCATAGATTACACAGGTCCTGTACCCTTAAACTAACCGCCAAATCAAAGCCCAAACACTGACCCTAACCCCTAACCCTACCTAAGCCCTGACCCTAATGCCCAACACTAACACTAAACGCTTACCCTAAACCTAACCCCTAAATGTAACCTTAACCATGAACCCTAAACCTAACCCAAACCCCTAACCCTAACCATAACACTTAACTCTAACCCTAAACCTAACATGAACACTTAACCCTAACCCTAACCCATAAACCTAACACTTAACCTTAACCCTAACCGTTAACCCTCACACTAAACCTTAACCCTAACCCTAATCCTAATCTTTAAGCCTAAACCTAGCACTTAACCCTTACCCTGTACCAAAACCTAACCCCTAATCTTAACCCTAAGCTTAAACCTTAAAGCTTAACCCTAAACCTAACTGTAACTGTGAAACCTAACACTAACCTTTAACCCTGACCCTAACTGAAACCCCTAACCCTAAGCCCTCACCATAACAGTAACCTATATTGCTAACCCTAACCCTAATCCTAGCCCTAAATTTAATTCTCAGACTTCTTGCTTTCTCAGAGTTTACAAAGCCTACAATCCTCCCATGCCATGTGTAGAAGGAGGCTTGGCCACTGTGTCCGGCATGAAACCAAGGGGCCCATACCCAGTGTATGATAGAGTGGCTTCCGGCATCTATCCCAGCCCTCTAAGCCCCCTCCTAGAGCAGAGAGGGCTCGTGATATAAGCATAAACACTACCCCTCACCCATAACCCTAACCCTGAACATCACAGCTCACCCTGATACTATTGCTCACCTTAACACATCAACCTCACCATAACTCTAACTTGAACCTGTTATCCTAACGTTAATGCATAAGACTTACCCTAAGAACAACCCCTATCCCTTAATTCTAACCCTAACTCCTAGCCACAATTGTAACACCTAATCCCTAAGGCTAATTCAAAACTGCTAAACATTACCTTATCCCTACAAACTAACCCTAACCCTAACCGCTAACCCTAACCGTACACCTAAAAGTAACCGTAACCCTTGACACTTAACCCTAACCCTTAACCCTGATCCTAATCCTAACAATTAAACCTAACCCTAACTCTTAAGCCTAACACTAACACGTACCCTAATGCCTAGACCTAACCCTAAGAGTAAACGTAACCCCTAACCCTAACCCTAATCCCTAATGCTAACCCTAACACTGAACCCTAATCCTAAGCCTTAAACCTAACTCTATCCTTAACCCATAACCCTAGCCCTAACCGTTAACCCCACACTAACCCTTAACTCGAACTGTAACCCTAACCCTTAAAACTAAACCTAACACTTAACGCTAACCCTAAGCCTTAACGCTTAACCCTTATCCTATCCCTTAACCCTAACCCTAACCCATAACGCTAACCCTAACCCCACTCTAAATCTAACCCTAGCCCCTAACCCAACCCTAACCCCTAAGCCCTAACCCTATCACTAAACCCAACACCTACTCCCTAACCCCTAATCCTCACTCGAAGCTTAAGCCCTAACCCTAAGCCCTCTCCCTGACTAATCTTCATCCCTAACCCTAACCATAATCCTAACCCTAAATCTAATTCTCAGACTTCTTGCTATCTCAGAGTTTTAAAAGCCTACAATTCTCCAAAGCCATGCGTGAAAGCTGGCTCTGCCACAGTGTCCTGCATGAAACCCAGGAGCCCATACTCTGTGTACAATAGAGTGGGTTCCCGGGGACAATCACAGCCCTCTAACTCCCCCTGCTAGTGCTGACAGGGCCCATGCCCTAAGCAAAAACCCTGCACCTCACCCATAACCCTAACCCTGAACATAACACCTAACCCTGATGTTATTGTTCACCTTAACACGTAAACCTCACTGTAACCCTAACTTTAACCCCTATCCTAATGTTATTGCATAACACTTACCCTAAGAACAAACCCTATCCCTTAATTCTAAGTCTAACTCCTAGCATAACCGTAACACCTAATCCCTAACCTTAATTCTAAACTGCTAAACATTACCTTCACCCTACAAACAACCCTAACACTAACCCTAACTCTAACCGCTAACCCTAACCCTAACCATTACCCTCATCATAATCCTAACAATTAAACCTAACCCTAATTCTTAACCCTAACACGAACCATTACCATAATGCCTAGACCTAACCCTAACTGTAACCCTAACCCCTAACCCTAACCCTAACCGCTAATGCTAACCCTAACCCCGAACCCTAAACCTAACCCTAACCCTATCCCTTAAACCTATTACTATCCCTAAACCATTACCCTAATCGCAACTGTTAACCCTCACTCTCACCCTTAACTTGGACCGAAACCCTAACCCTTAACCCTAACCTTAACCCTTACTGCTAATCTTAAGCCTTCACCCTTTACCTTAATCCTATCTTGTAAGCCTAACCCTAACGCTGACCCCTAACCCACCTGAACATTAACCCTAAACCTAAATCTAACGCTAGCCCCTTACAAAAACCTAACACCTAAGCCCTGACACACTAATCCTAACTTCTAATTCCTAACCACTAAACTTCACTCAAACCCAAACCTCTAACCCCAAACACATAACCCTAACCATAACCCTAATTCTCACACTTCCTTTGTTCTCAGAGTTGACCAAGCCTACAATAGAGCCATGCCACGAGTGAGAAGAGGCTCTGCCTGAGTCCTGCATGTAGGTCTGGGCCCAAGGCCCAAGTACGATGGTGTGGTGTTGAGGCGACCCAGTCTGCACCCTTCCCACCATAGATTAAACAGAGCATGTGCCCTTAAACTAACCACTAAATCTAAGCCCTAACACTAAACCTAAATCCTAACCCTAAACCTCGGCCCTTATCCTAACGCCCAACAGTAACATTAAACACTCGCCCTAAACTTAACCCGTAACCCGAACCCCTAAATGTAACCCTAACCATGAACCCTAAACCTAACCCTAACCTCTAGCCATAACCATAACACTTAACTCTAAACCTAAATGTTACACGAAGCCTTATTCCTAACCCTAAGCCCAACCCTAACCCTTAATCTTGAAACTTACCATTAACCCTCACACTAACCCTTAACCCTAACCCTAATCCTAATCTTTAACCATAAAGCTAACACTGAAGCCTAACCCTGTGCCAAACGATAAAACCAAACCTTAACCCTAACCCTGAAACTTAACCGTAAACGTAACTGTAACTGTTAAAAATAACACAAACCTTTAACCCTAACCCCTAACCCTAAGAGCCCACCCTAACACTAATCTTCCTCGATAAACATTACCATAATCCTACCCCTAAATCTAATTGTCAGACTTCTTGCTTTCTCAGAGTTTAGAAAGCCTAAAATCCTCCCATGCCATGAGTAAAAGGGGGCTCTACCACTGTGTCCTGCATGAAACCCAGGAGCCCATATCCAGCGTACGATAGAGTGGGTTCCCGGGGACAATCCCATCCCCCTAACCCCAGCCCCCCGCCCAGTGCAGACAGGGCCTGTACGCTAAGTATAAACACTACCCCTAACAGATAACCCTCACCCTAAATATAACACCTGACCCTGATCCTATTGCTCACCTTAAAACATAAACCTCCCCGTAACCCTAACTTATCCCCTTATCTTAACCTTAATGCATAAAACCCTGAGAAGAAGCCCCATCCCATAATTCTAATCCTAATCCCCAGCCATAACCATAAGACCTCATCCCTAATTCTAAAATGCCAACCCTAAACTTCACCCTACAAACAACCCTAACCCTAACCCTAACCTCTAACCCTAAGCCCTCACCCTATCACTAATCTTCATCCCTAAACCGTACCGTAATCCTAAGCCTAAATCTAATTCTCAGACTTCTTGCTTTCTCAGAGTTTTGAAAGCCTACAATCCTACTAAGCCATGCATGAAAGCCGGCTCTGCCACAGTGTCCTGCAAGAAACCCAGAGGACCATACACAGCGTACGATAGAGTGGGTTCCCAGCGACCACAACCGACCCCTAACTTCGATTCCTAGGGCATACAGGGCCCATGCCCTAAGCATAAACACTACCCCTCACCCATAACCCTAACCCAGAACATAACACCTAACCCTGATCCTACTGCTCACCTTAACACGTAAACCTCACCGTAACCCTAATTTTAACCCCATATCGTAACGTTAATGCATGACACCCTGAGAACAAGCCTTATACCGTAATTCTAACCCTAACTCCTAGCCATAAGCATAACACCTAATCTCTAATTCTGAAACACCAACCCTAACCTTAACCCTACCAACAACACTAACACTAATCCCAACCCCTTACCCTAACCCTACGCCTAAAAATAACCGTAACCGTTGATCCTTAGTCATAACCCCTAACCTTAACCCGAACCCTTAACCCTAATCCCAATCCTAACCATTAAACATAACCCCAACTCTTAACCCTAACTCTAACCTTTACCTTAATGCCTAGAGTTCTAACCCCAACACTGACCTACAGTTAGAAGTAACACAAACCCCTAATGCTAACCTTAAACCTGAACAATAAACCTAATCCTTAACCATAACACCCTAACCCTAACCCTAACCCTTAACCCTGACCCTAACCCTAAACCTTAACCCTAACCCTGAACCCTAACCCTAAGCCTACCCTTAACCCTAACCCTATCCATTAACCCTAACCGCTAACGATAACACTTACCCCAACCCTAAACCTACCCCTGGCTCCCTAACCCAGAATTAACACCGAACCCGTAACACTAACTCTACCCCTAACCACTAGCACCTAACCCTGACTCGAAACCTAACCCCTAACTCGAAACCCCTAACCCCAAACCTAACCTTAATTCTCACACTACTTCCATTCCCGAATGAAGCAAGCCTACAATACAGCCATGCCATGTGTGAGATGAGGATCCACCTGAGTCCTGCATGTAGGTCTTGTCCCAGGGCCCAGGGAATGATGTTGTGCTTTCGTGGTGACTCCGACCGCACCCCTCTCACCGTAGATTAACCAGGTCCTGTGCCCTTAAACTGACCGCTAAATCTAAGCCCTACCACCAACCCTAACCTCTGACCCTGAACCTAAGCCCCGAGCCTAAAGCCCAACACTAACTCTAAACCCTTACCCTAAACCTAATCCCTAACCCTAATGCTAACCCCTAAACATAACCCTAACCGTGAACAGTAAACCTAACCCTAACCTCTAACACAAACCCTAACACATAACTCTAACCCTAAAACTAACCCTAACCCTTAACCCTAAACCTAAACCCTAACCCTAACCCTTAACCTTAATCTTAACCGTTAACTCTCATGCTAACCTTTAATCCTAACCCTAATCCTAATCTTCAACCCTAAACCTAACACAACCCTAACCCTGTAGAAAACCTAACCCCTCATCTTAACCCTATCCGCAAACCTCAACCCCAACACGAACTGTAACCGTTAAACCTAATAGTAACCTTAAACCGTAACCCTAATCTGTAACCCTATCCCCTCACCATAACACTACACTTCATCCTGAACCCTAACCATAATCCTAACCCTAAATCTAATTCTCAGACTTCTTGCTTTCTTAGAGTTTAGAAAGCCTGCAATCCTCCCGTGCCATGTGTGAAAGGAGGCTCTACCACTGTGTCCTGCATGAAATCCACGGGCCCATACCCAGAGTCCGATACAGTGGGTTCCCGGTGACAATCCCAGCCCCCTAACCTCCCCCCAGCTTAATGCCGACAGGGCCCGTGCGCTAAGCATAAATGATACCTTTAACAGATAACCCTAACCCTGAACATGGCACCTAACCCTGTTCCTATTTCTCCCCTTAACACGTAAACCTCACCGTGAGCCTAACTTTAACCTCTTAACGTAACGTTAATGCATAACCCATTCCCTGAGAACATCCCCTATCCCATAATTCTAACCCTATCTCCTAGTCATAACTGTAACACCTAATCCCTAACCCTAATTCTCCACCGCTAAGCCTAACCATAACGCTGCCTACAACCCTAACACTGACAGGAACCCTTAGTTCTAACCCCAACGCTATGCCTAACAAAAGCCCTAACCCTTCACCCTTCACCCTAACCCCTAAGCATTACCCTAGCCTTTAACCGTAATCCTAATCCTAACCATTAAACCTAACCCTAGCTCTTAAAGCTAACCCTAAACCTTACCCTCACGACTAGACCTAACCCTGACACTAACCTAACACCTAACCCTAACCATAACCCCTAAAGCTAACCCTAACCCTGAACCCTAAACCTAACCCTAACACTGAACCTTCACTATATCCCTAACCCCTAAGCCTAATCCTAACTGTTAACCCTCACCCTAACACTTAAACTGGACCATAACACTAAACATTAACCCTAACACTAAACTTTAACCCTAACCATAAGCCCAACACTTAACCCTAATCCTATCCCCTAACCCTAAGCCCTAACCCTAAACCTAACCCTAACCCCAACCCTAACCCTTAATCTTGACCCTTACCATTAACCCTCACACTAACCCTAATCCTAATCTTTAACCATAAAGCTAACACTGAAGCCTAACCCTGTGCCAAACGCTAAACCCAAACCTTAACCCTAACCCTGAAACTTAACCATAAACCTAACTGTAACTGTTACACCTAACACTAACCTCTAACCCTAACCCCTAACCCTAAGACCCCACCTTAACACTAACGCTAACCCTAAACATTATCATAATCCTACCCCAAATCTAATTCTCGGACTTCTTGCTTTCTTAGAGTTTAGAAAGCCTAAAATCCTCCCATGCCATGAGTAAAAGGGGGCTCTGCAGCTCTCTCTTGCATGAAACCAGGAGCCCATACCTAGCGTATGATAGAGTGGGTTCCCGGGGACAATCCCATCCCCCTAACCCCAGCCCGCCGCCCAGTGCAGACAGGGCCTGTACGCTAAGTATAAACACTACCCCTAACAGATAACCCTCACCCTGAACATAGCACCTGACCCTGATCCTATTGCTCACCTTAAAACATAAACCTCCCCGTAACCCTAACTTATCCCCTTATCTTAACCTTAATGCATAACACCCTGAGAAGAAGCCCTATCCCATAATTCTAATCCTAACCCCTAGCCATAACCCTAACACCTCATCCCTAATTCTAAAATGCCAACCCTAACCTTCACCCTGCCAACAACCCTAACCCTAACCCTAACCCCTAACCCTAAGCCCTCACCCTATCGCTAATCTTCATCCCTAAACCGTACCATAATCCTAACCCTAAATCTAAATCTCAGACTTGCTTTCTCAGAGTTTTGAAAGCCTACAATCCTACTAAGCCATGCATGAAAGCCCGCTCTGCCACAGTGTCCTGCATGAAACCCAGAGGCCCATACACTGCGTACGATAGAGTGGGCTCCCAGCGACCATCACAGACCCCTAACTTCGCCTCCTAGTGCATACAGGGCCCGTGCCCTAAGCATAAACCCTACCCCACACCCATAACCCTAACCCAGAACATAACACCTAACCCTGATCCTACTGCTCACCTTAACACGTAAACCTCACCCTAACCCTAACTTAACCCCTTATCTTAACGATAATGCATGACACCCTGAGAACAAGCCCTATACCGTAATTCTAACCCTAACTCCTAGCCATAACCATAACACCTAATCCCTAATTCTGAAACGCCAACCCTAACCTTAACCCTACCGACAACACTAACACTAACCCTAAAACCCTTACCCTAACCCTACGCCTAAAAATAACCCTAACCATTGATCCTTAGTCGTAACCCCTAAAGCTTAACCCTAACCCTTAACGCTAATCCCAATCCTAACCATTAAACATAACCCTACTTAACCCTAACCCTAACCTATACGCTAATGCCTAGAGATCTAACCCCAACACTGACCTACAGTTAACACTAACCCTAACCCCTAATCCTAACCTTAAACCTGAACCATAAACCTAACCCTGAACCCTAACCCTATTCCTAACCCCCTAACCCTAACCCTAACTGTTAAGCCTCACCCTAACACTTAACCCTGACTCTAACCCTAAACCTTAACCCTAACCCTGAACCCTAACCCTAAGCCTAACCCTTAACCCTAACCCTATCCCTTAACCCTAACCCCCAACCCTAACGCTAACCCCAACCCTAAACCTAACCCTGGCCCCCAACCCAGACTTAACACCTAACCCCTAACACTAACTCTAAACCTAACCACTAATCCCTAGCACCTGACCCTGACTCGAAACCTAACCCCTAACTCGAAACCCCTAACCCCAAACCTAACCCTAATTCTCACACTACTTCCATTCCCAGAGTGAAGCAAGCCTACAATACAGCCATGCCATGTGTGAGATGAGGCTCTGCCTGAGTCCTGCATGTAGGTTTTGTCCCAAGGCCCAGGGAATGATGTTGTGCTTTTGTGGTGACTCCGACCAGACCCCTCTCACCGTAGATTAACCAGGTCCTGTGCCCTTAAACTGACCGCTAAATCTAAGCCCTACCACCAACCCTAACCTCTGACCCTGAACCTAAGCCCCGAGCCTAAAGCCCAACACTAACTCTAAACACTTACCCTAAACCTAATCCCTAACCCTAATGCTAACCCCTAAACGTAACTCTAACCACGAACAGTAAACCTAACCCTAACCTCTAACACAAACCCTAACACATAACTCTAACCCTAAAACTAACCCTAACCCTTAACCCTAAACCTAAACCCTAACCCTAACCCTTAACCTTAATCTTAACCGTTAACTCTCATGCTAACCTTTAATCCTAACCCTAATCCTAATCTTCAACCCTAAACCGAACACAACCCTAACCCTGTACCAAACCCTGACCCCTCATCTTAACCCTATCCGCAAACCTCAACCCCAAAACGAACTGTAACCGTTAAACCTAACAGTAACCTTAAACCGTAACCCTAATCTGTAACCCTATCCCCTCACCATAACACTACACTTCATCCTGAACCCTAACCATAATCCTAACCCTAAATCTAATTCTCAGACTTCTTGCTTTCTTAGAGTTTAGAAAGCCTGCAATCCTCCCGTGCCATGTGTGAAAGGAGGCTCTACCACTGTGTCCTGCATGAAATCCATGGGCCCATACCCAGAGTCCGATACAGTGGGTTCCCGGTGACAATCCCAGCCCCCTAACCTCCCCCCAGCCTAATGCCGACAGGGCCCGTGCGCTAAGCATAAATGATACCTTTAACAGATAACCCTAACCCTGAACATGGCACCTAACCCTGTTCCTATTTCTCCCCTTAAGTCGTAAACCTCACCGTGAGCCTAACTTTAACCTCTTAACGCAACGTTAATGCATAACCCATTCCCTGAGAACATCCCCTATCCCATAATTCTAACCCTATCTCCTAGTCATAACTGTAACACCTAATCCCTAACCCTAATTCTCCACCGCTAAGCCTAACCGTAACGCTGCCTACAACCCTAACACTGACAGGAACCCTTAGTTCTAACCCCAACGCTATGCCTAACAAAAGCCCTAACCCTTCACCCTTCACCCTAACCCCTGAGCATTACCCTAACCTTTATCCGTAATCCTAATCCTAACCATTAAACCTAACCCTAGCTCTTAAAGCTAACCCTAAACCTTACCCTCACGACTAGACCTAACCCTGACACTAACCTAACACCTAACCCTAACCATAACCCCTAAAACTAACCCTAACCCTGAACCCTAAACCTAACCCTAACACTGAACCTTCACTATATCCCTAACCCCTAAGCCTAATCCTAACTGTTAACCCTCACCCTAACACTTAAACTGGACCATAACACTAAACATTAACCCTAACACTAAACTTTAACCCTAACCATAAGCCCAACACTTAACCCTAATCCTATCCCCTAACCCTAAGCCCTAACCCTAAACCTAACCCTAACCCCAACCCTAACCCTTAATCTTGACCCTTACCATTAACCCTCACACTAACCCTAATCCTAATCTTTAACCATAAAGCTAACACTGAAGCCTAACCCTGTGCCAAACGCTAAACCCAAACCTTAACCCTAACCCTGAAACTTAACCATAAACCTAACTGTAACTGTTACACCTAACACTAACCTCTAACCCTAACCCCTAACCCTAAGACCCCACCTTAACACTAACCCTAACCCTAAACATTATCATAATCCTACCCCTAAATCTAATTCTCGGACTTCTTGCTTTCTTAGAGTTTAGAAAGCCTAAAATCCTCCCATGCCATGAGTAAAAGGGGGCTCTGCAGCTCTCTCTTGCATGAAACCAGGAGCCCATACCTAGCGTATGATAGAGTGGGTTCCCGGGGACAATCCCATCCCCCTAACCCCAGCCTCCCGCCCAGTGCAGACAGGGCCTGTACGCTAAGTATAAACACTACCCCTAACAGATAACCCTCACCCTGAACATAGCACCTGACCCTGATCCTATTGCTCACCTTAAAACATAAACCTCCCCGTAACCCTAACTTATCCCCTTATCTTAACCTTAATGCATAACACCCTGAGAAGAAGCCCTATCCCATAATTCTAATCCTAACCCCTAGCCATAACCCTAACACCTCATCCCTAATTCTAAAATGCCAACCCTAACCTTCACCCTGCCAACAACCCTAACCCTAACCCTAACCCCTAACCCTAAGCCCTCACCCTATCACTAATCTTCATCCCTAAACCGTACCGTAATCCTAACCCTAAATCTAATTCTCAGACTTGCTTTCTCAGAGTTTTGAAAGCCTACAATCCTACTAAGCCATGCATGAAAGCCCGCTCTGCCACAGTGTCCTGCATGAAACCCAGAGGCCCATACACTGCGTACGATAGAGTGGGCTCCCAGCGACCATCACAGACCCCTAACTTCGCCTCCTAGTGCATACAGGGCCCGTGCCCTAAGCATAAACCCTACCCCACACCCATAACCCTAACCCAGAACATAACACCTAACCCTGATCCTACTGCTCACCTTAACACGTAAACCTCACCCTAACCCTAACTTAACCCCTTATCTTAACGATAATGCATGACACCCTGAGAACAAGCCCTATACCGTAATTCTAACCCTAACTCCTAGCCATAACCATAACACCTAATCCCTAATTCTGAAACGCCAACCCTAACCTTAACCCTACCGACAACACTAACACTAACCCTAAAACCCTTACCCTAACCCTACGCCTAAAAATAACCCTAACCATTGATCCTTAGTCGTAACCCCTAAAG
>NC_091001.1:5362464-5384964 GCF_041146395.1 Eulemur rufifrons
TAACCATAACCCTACCTACAACCCTAACACTGACAGTAACCCTTACTTCTAACCCCAAGGCTATGCCTAACAAAAACCCTAACCCTTGACCCTAACCCTTCACCCTAACCCCTAAGCCTTACCCTAACCCTTAACCCTAATCCTAATCCTAACCATTAAACGTAACCCTGGCTCTTAAAGCTAACCCTAAACCTTACCCTCACGACTAGACCTAACCCTGACACTAACCTAACACCTAACCCTAACCAGAACCCCTAAAGCTAACCCTGAACCCTATCCCTAACCCTAGCAGTAAACTTTAACCCTAAACCTAAGCCCAACCCGTAACCCTAATCCTATCCTTTTACCCTAAAACTAACCCCTAAACCTAACCCCTATACCTCACCCTAACTCTAACCCCAATCCTAATTCTAAACATACCCCTTCATAAAACACTAACTCCTGACCGCTAACTCTAACAATAACCAAAAACCCTAATCACTAATCCCTAACCCTAACGCTTAACCTTTACCCTAATCGTTAACCCTCACCCTAAATCTTAACACTGACCCTAACCTTAACCTTTAACTCTAAGCCTTACCCTTAACCCTACAGTAAGGAAGACCCTTAATGCTAATGGGATCCCTTGTCCCTAACCCTAACACTACAGCTAAAAATAACCCTAACCTTTGATCCTTAAACCTAACCCCTAACACTTACTTTAACCCCAAACCCTAACCCTAATCCTAAGCATTAACCCTAACCCTATCTCTTAACCCTAACGCTAGCCCTTACCCTAAGGCCTAGATCTAACCCTCAATCTAACCTACCGCCTAATCCTAACCTTAAGCCCTAATGCTAACTCTAACCCAGAACCCTAAACCTACCCGTAACCCTTAAAACTAACCCTATCCGTGAACATTAACCCTGACCCTAACCGTTACCCGCACCCAAGCATTTAACCCTGACCCTAACCCTAATCCTTAATGATAACCCTAACACTAAACCCTAACTGTAGGCCCAACACTAAACCCTAATCCTATCCCTTAACCCTGACCCTAACCCTGACCCTAACCCCTAAAGGTAATCCTAACCGTGACCAGTAAACCTAATCCTAACCTCTAACACAAACCATAACACATAACTCTAACCGTAAAAACTAACGCTAACCCTAATCCTAACCCTAAACCTTAACTCTTAACCTTAACCCTAAGGGTTAACTCTCACGCTAACCTTTAATCCTAACCCTAATCCTAATCTTCAACCCTAACCTAACACTTAACCCTAACCCTGTACCTAACCCTAAACCCTCATCTTAACCCTAACTGTAAACCTCAACCATAAACCAAAGTGTAACCGTTAAACCTAAGAGTAACCTTTAACCCTAACCCTAAGCCCTAACCCTAAGCCCTCACCCTAAAACTAAACTTCATCCTTAACCCTACCCATAATCCTACCCCTAAATGTAATTCTCAGACTTCTTGCTTTCTTACAGCTTAGAAAGCCTGCAATCCTCCCATGCCATGCGTGAAAGGAGGCTCTACCACTGTGTCCTGCATGAAACCCACGGGCCCATACCCAGAGTATGATAGAGTGGGTTCCCGGGTACAATCCCAGCCCCCTAAACTCCCCCCGCCCGCCTAATGCAGACAGGGCCCGTGCGCTAAGCATAAACAATACCTTTAACAGATAACCCTAACCCTGAACATAACACCCAACCCTGTTCCTCTTTCTCCCCTTAACACGTAAACCTCACCATGCACCTAACTTTAAACTCTTATCCTAACGTTAATGCATAACCCATTTCCTGAGAACAACCCCTATCCCATAATTCTAACCCTATCTCCTAGTCATCACTGTGACACCTAATCCCTAACCCTAATTCAAAACCGCTAACCCTAACCATAACCCTACCTACAACCCTAACACTGACAGTAACCCTTACTTCTAACCCCAACGCTATGCCTAACAAAAACCCTAACCCTTGACCCTAACCCTTCACCCTAACACCTAAGCCTTACCCTAACCCTTAACCCTAATCCTAATCCTAACCATTAAACCTAACCCTAGCTCTTAAAGCTAACCCTAAACCTTACCCTCACGACTGGACCTAACCCTGACACTAACCTAACACCTAACCCTAACCAGAACCCCTAAAGCTAACCCTGAACCCTATCCCTAACCCTAGCAGTAAACTTTAACCCTAAACCTATGCCCAACCCGTAACCCTAATCCTATCCTTTTACCCTAAATCTAACCCCTAAACCTAACCCCTATACCTCACCCTAACTCTAACCCCAATCCTAATTCTAACCATACCCCTTCATAAAACACTAACCGCTAACCTAACACTAACCAAAAACCCTAATCACTAATCCCTAACACTAACGCTTAACCTTTACCCTAATCGTTAACCCTCACCCTAAATCTTAACACTGACCCTAACCTTCACCTTTAACTCAAAGCCTAACCCTTAACCCTACAGGAAGGAAGACCCTTAATGCTAATGGGATCCCTTATCCCTAACCCTAACACTACAGCTAAAAATAACCCTAACCTTGGATCCTTAAACCTAACCCCTAACACTTACTTTAACCCCAAACCCTAACCCTAATCCTAAGCATTAAACCTAACCGTATCTCTTAACCCTAACGCTAGCCCTTACCCTAACGCCTAGATCTAACCCTAAATCTAACCTACCGCCTAATCCTAACCTTAAGCCCTAATGCTAACTCTAACCCTGAATCCTAAACCTACCCGTAACCCTTAACACTAACCCTATCCGTGAACCTTAACCCTGACCCTAACCATTACCCGCACCCAAGCATTTAACCCTGACCCTAACCCTAATCCTTAATGATAACCCTAACACTAAACCCTAACCCTAAGCCCAACACTTAACCCTAATCCTATCCCTTAACCCTAAGCCTAATGCAAACCCCTGAACGTAACCCTAACCGTCACCAGTAAACCTAACCCTAACCTCTAACACAAACCATAGCACATAACTCTAACCCTAAAACTAACCCTAACCCTAAGCCTAACCCTAAACCCTAACTCTTAACCTTCACTCTAAGCGTTAACTCTCACGCTAACCTTTAATCCTAACCCTAATCCTAATCTTCAACCCTAAACCTAACACTTAACCCTAACCCTGTACCAAACCCTAACCCCTCATCTTAACCCTAAGCATAAACCTCAACCCTAAACCAAAGTGTAACAGTTAAAACTAAGAGTAACCTTTAACCCTAACCCTAATCCCTAACCCTAAGCCCTCACCCTAACACTAAACTTCATCCTTAACCCTAACCACAATCCTAACCCTAAATCTAATTCTCAGACTTCTTGCTTTCTTAGAGTTTAGAAAGCCTGCAATCCTCCCATGCCATGCATGAAAGGAGGCTCTACCACTGTGTCCTGCATGAAACCCACGGGCCCATACCCAGAGTATGATAGAGTGGGTTCCCGGGTACAATCCCAGCCCCCTAAACTCTCCCCGCCCGCCTAATGCAGACAGGGCCCGTGCGCTAAGCATAAACAATACCTTTAACAGATAACCCTAACCCTGAACATAACACCCAACCCTGTTCCTATTTCTTCCCTTAACAGATAAACCTCACCGTGCGCCTAACTTTAACCTCTTATCCTAACGTTAATGCATAACCCATTTCCTGAGAACAACCCCTATCCCATAATTCTAACCCTATCTCCTAGTCATCACTGTGACACCTAATCGCTAACCCTAATTCTAAACCGCTAACCCTAACCGTAACCCTACCTACAACCCTAACACTGACAGTAACCCTTACTTCTAACCCCAACGCTATGCCTAACAAAAACCCTAACCCTTGACCCTAACCCTTCACCCTAACCCCTAAGCCTTACCCTAACCCTTAACCCTAATCCTAATCCTAACCATTAAACCTAACCCTAGCTCTTAAAGCTAACCCTAAACCTTACCCTCACGACTAGACCTAACCCTGACACTAACCTAACACCTAACCCTATCCAGAAACCCTAAAGCTAACCCTGAACCCTATCCCTAACCCTAGCAGTAAACTTTAACCCTAAACCTGAGCCCAACCCGTAATCCTAATCCTCTCCTTTTACCCTAAAACTAACCCCTAAACTTAAGCCCTAAACCAAACCCCTATACCTCACCCTAACTCTAACCCCAATCCTAATTCTAACCATACCCCTTCATAAAACACTAACTCCTAACCGCTAACCCTAACACTAACCAAAAACCCTAATCACTAATCCCTAACCCTAACGCTTAACCTTTACCCTAACCGTTAACCTTCACCCTAAATCTTAACACTGACCCTAACCTTAACCTTTAACTCTAAGCCTAACCCTTAACCCTACAGGAAGGACGACCCTGAATGCTAATGGGATCCCTTCTCCCTAATCCTAACACTACAGCTAAAAATAACCCTAAATTTTGATCCTTAAACCTAACCCCTAACACTTAATTTAACCCCTAACCCTAACCCTAATGTTAACCCCTAAACGTAACCCTAACCGTGACCAGTAAACCTAACCCTAAACTCTAACACAAACCATACCACATAACTCTAACCCTAAAACTAATCCTAACCCTAATCCTAACCCTAAACCCTAACTCTTAACCTTAACCCTAAGCGTTAACTCTCAGGCTAACCTTTAATCCTAACCCTAATCCTAATCTTCAACCCTAAACCTAACACTTAAGCCTAACCCTGTACCTAACCCTAACCCCTCATCTTAACCCTAACTGTAAACCTCAACCCTAAACCAAAGTGTAACCGTTAAACTTAAGAGTAACCTTTAACCCTAACCCTAATCCCTAACCCTAAGCCCTCACCCTAACACTAAACTTCATCCTTAACCCTAACCACAATCCTAACCCTAAATCTAATTCTCAGACTTCTTGCTTTCTTAGAGTTTAGAAAGCCTGCAATCCTCCCATGCCATGCGTGAAAGGAGGCTCTACCACTGTGTCCTGCATGAAATCCACGGGCCCATACCCAGAGTATGATAGAGTGGGTTCCCGGGTACAATCCCAGCCCCCTAAACTCCCCCCGCCCGCCTAATGCAGACAGGGCCCGTGCGCTAAGCATAAACAATACCTTTAACAGATAACCCTAACCCTGAACATAACACCCAACCCTGTTCCTATTTCTCCCCTTAACACGTAAACCTCACCGTGCGCCTAACTTTAACCTCTTATCCTAACGTTAATGCATAACCCATTTCCTGAGAACAACCCCTATCCCATAATTCTAACCCTATCTCCTAGTCATCATTGTGACACCTAATCGCTAACCCTAATTCTAAACCGCTAACCCTAACCGTAACCCTACCTACAACCCTAACACTGACAGTAACCCTTACTTCTAACCCCAACGCTATGCCTAACAAAAACCCTAACCCTTGACCCTAACCCTTCACCCTAACCCCTAAGCCTTACCCTAACCCTTAACCCTAATCCTAATGCTAACCATTAAACCTAACCCTAGCTCTTAAAGCTAACCCTAAACCTTACCCTCTCGACTAGACCTAACCCTGACACTAACCTAACACCTAACCCTAACCAGAACCCCTAAAGCTAACCCTGAACCCTATCCCTAACCCTAGCAGTAAACTTTAACCCTAAACCTAAGCCCAACCCGTAACCCTAATCCTATCCTTTTACCCTAAAACTAACCCCTAAACCTAACCCCTATACCTCACCCTAACTCTAACCCCAATCCTAATTCTAACCATACCCCTTCATTAAACACTAACTCCTAACCGCTAACCCTAACACTAACCAAAAACCCTAATCACTAATCCCTAACCCTAACGCTTAACCTTTACCCTAACCGTTAACCCTCACCCTAAATCTTAACACTGACCCTAACCTTCACCTTTAACTCTAAGCCTAACCCTTAACCCTACAGTAAGGAAGACCCTTAATGCTAATGGGATCCCTTATCCCTAACGCTAACACTACAGCTAAAAATAACCCTAACCTTGGATCCTTAAACCTAACCCCTAACACTTACTTTAACCCCAAACCCTAACCCTAATCCTAAGCATTAAACCTAAACCTATCTTTTAACCCTAACGCTAGCCCTTACCCTAACGCCTAGATCTAACCCTAAATCTAACCTACCGCCTAATCCTAACCTTAAGCACTAATGCTAACACTAACCCTGAAACCTAAACCTACCCGTAACCCTTAACACTAACCCTGTCCGTGAACCCTAACCCTGACCCTAACCATTACCCGCACCCAAGCATTTAACCCTGACCCTAACCCTAATCCTTAATGCTAACCCTAACACTAAACCCTAACCCTAAGCCCAACACTTAACCCTAATCCTATCCCTTAACCCTAACCCTAACCCTAACCCTAATGCTACCCCCTAAACGTAACCCTAACCGTGACCAGTAAACCTAACCCTAACCTCTAACACAAACCATAGCACATAACTCTAACCCTAAAACTAACCCTAACCCTAACCCTAACCCTAAACCCTAACTCTTAACCTTAACCCTAAGCGTTAACTCTCACGCTAACCTTTAATCCTGACCCTAATCCTAATCTTCAAACCTAAACCTAACACTTCACCCTAACCCTGTACCAAACCCTAACCCCTCATCTTAACCGTAACCGTAAACCTCAACCCTAAACCAAAGTGTAACCGTTAAACCTAAGAGTAACCTTTAACCCTAACCCTAATCCCTAACCCTAAGCCCTCACCCTAACACTAAACTTCATCCTTAACAATAACCAGAATCGTACCCCTAAATGTAATTCTCAGACTTCTTGCTTTCTTACAGTTTAGAAAGCCTGCAATCCTCCCATGCCATGCGTGAAAGGAGGCTCTACCACTGTGTCCTGCATGAAACCCACGGGCCCATACCCAGAGTATGATAGAGTGGGTTCCCGGGTACAATCCCAGCCCCCTAAACTCCCCCCGCCCGCCTAATGCAGACAGGGCCCGTGCGCTAAGCATAAACAATACCTTTAACAGATAACCCTAACCCTGAACATAACACCCAACCCTGTTCCTCTTTCTCCCCTTAACACGTAAACCTCACCATGCACCTAACTTTAAACTCTTATCCTAACGTTAATGCATAACCCATTTCCTGAGAACAACCCCTATCCCATAATTCTAACCCTATCTCCTAGTCATCACTGTGACACCTAATCCCTAACCCTAATTCTAAACCGCTAACCCTAACCGTAACCCTACCTACAACCCTAACACTGACAGTAACCCTTACTTCTAACCCCAACGCTATGCTTAACAAAAACCCTAACCCTTGACCCTAACCCTTCACCCTAACCCCTAAGTCTTACCCTAACCCTTAACCCTAATCCTAATCCTAACCATTAAACCTAACCCTAGCTCTTAAAGCTAACCCTAAACCTTACCCTCATGACTAGACCTAACCCTGACACTAACCTAACACCTAACCCTAACCAGAACCCCTAAAGCTAACCCTGAACCCTATCCCTAACCCTAGCAGTAAACTTTAACCCTAAACCTATGCCCAACCCGTAACCCTAATCCTATCCTTTTACCCTAAAACTAACCCCTAAACCTAACCCCTATACCTCACCCTAACTCTAACCCCAATCCTAAATCTAACCATACCCCTTCATAATACACTAACCGCTAACCTAACACTAACCAAAAACCCTAATCACTAATCCCTAACCCTAACGCTTAACCTTTACCCTAATCGTTAACCCTCACCCTAAATCTTAACACTGACCCTAACCTTAACCTTTAACTCTAAGCCTAACCCTTAACCCTACAGGAAGGAAGACCCTTAATGCTAATGGGATCCCTTATCCCTAACCCTAACACTACAGCTAAAAATAACCCTAACATTTGATCCTTAAACCTAACCCCTAACACTTACTTTAACCCCAAACCCTCACCCTAATCCTAAGCATTAAACCTAACCGTATCTCTTAACCCTAACGCTAGCCCTTACCCTAACGCCTAGATCTAACCCTAAATCTAACCTACCGCCTAATCCTAACCTTAAGCCCTAATGCTAACTCTAACCCTGAATCCTAAACCAACCCGTAACCCTTAACACTCACCCTATCCGTGAACCTTAACCCTGACCCTAACCATTACCCGCACCCAAGCATTTAACCCTGACCCTAACCCTAATCCTTAATGATAACCCTAACACTAAACCCTAACACTAAGCCCAACACTTAACCCTAATCCTATCCCTTAACCCTAAGCCTAATGCAAACCCCTAAACGTAACCCTAACCGTGACCAGTAAACCTAACCCTAACCTCTAACACAAACCATAGCACATAACGCTAACCCTAAAACTAACCCTAACCCTAAGCCTAACCCTAAACCCTAACTCTTAACCTTAACTCTAAGCGTTAACTCTCACGCTAACCTTTAATCCTAACCCTAATCCTAATCTTCAACCCTAAACCTAACACTTAACCCTAACCCTGTACCAAACCCTAACCCCTCATCTTAACCCTAACCATAAACCTCAACCCTAAACCAAAGTGTAACAGTTAAACCTAAGAGTAACCTTTAACCCTAACCCTAATCCCTAACCCTAAGCCCTCACCCTAACACTAAACTTCATCCTTAACCCTAACCACAATCCTACCCCTAAATCTAATTCTCAGACTTCTTGCTTTCTTAGAGTTTAGAAAGCCTGCAATCCTCCCATGCCATGCATGAAAGGAGGCTCTACCACTGTGTCCTGCATGAAACCCACGGGCCCATACCCAGAGTATGATAGAGTGGGTTCCCGGGTACAATCCCAGCCCCCTAAACTCCCCCCGCCCGCCTAATGCAGACAGGGCCCGTGCGCTAAGCATAAACAATACCTTTAACAGATAACCCTAACCCTGAACATAACACCCAACCCTGAACCTATTTTTTCCCTTAACACATAAACCTCACCATGCACCTAACTTTAACGTCTTATCCTAACGTTAATGCATAACCCATTTCCTGAGAACAACCCCTATCCCATAATTCTAACCCTATCTGCTAGTCATCACTGTGAAACCTAATCGCTAACCCTAATTCTAAACCGCTAACCCTAACCGTAACCCTACCTACAACCCTAACACTGACAGTAACCCTTACTTCTAACCCCAACGCTATGCCTAACAAAAACCCTAACCCTTGACCCTAACCCTTCACCCTAACCCCTAAGCCTTACCCTAACCCTTAACCCTAATCCTAATCCTAACCATTAAACCTAACCCTAGCTCTTAAAGCTAACCCTAAACCTTACCCTGACGACTAGACCTAACCCTGACACTAACCTAACACCTAACACTATCCAGAAACCCTAAAGCTAACCCTGAACCCTATCCCTAACCCTAGCAGTAAACTTTAACCCTAAACCTGAGCCCAACCCGTAATCCTAATCCTCTCCTTTTACCCTTAACTAACCCCTAAACTTAAGCCCTAAACCAAACCACTATACCTCACCCTAACTCTAACCCCAATCCTAATTCTAACCATACCCCTTCATAAAACACTAACTCCTAACCGCTAACCCTAACACTAACCAAAACCCTAATCACTAATCCCTAACCCTAACGCTTAACCTTTACCCTAACCGTTAACCCTCACCCTAAATCTTAACACTGACCCTAACCTTAACCTTTAACTCTAAGCCTAACCCTTAACCCTACAGGAATGAAGACCCTGAATGCTAATGGGATCCCTTCTCCCTAATCCTAACACTACAGCTAAAAATAACCCTAACCTTTGATCCTTAAACCTAACCCCTAACACTTACTTTAACCCCAAACCCTAACCCTAATCCTAAGCATTAAACCTAAACCTATCTTTTAACCCTAACGCTAGCCCTTACCCTAACGCCTAGATCTAACCCTAAATCTAACCTACCGCCTAATCCTAACCTTAAGCCCTAATGCTAACACTAACCCTGAACCCTAAACCTACCCGTAACCATTAACACTAACCCTGTCCGTGAACCTTAACCCTGACCCTAACCATTACCCGCACCCAAGCATTTAACCCTGACCCTAACCCTAATCCTTAATGCTAACCCTAACACTAAACCCTAACCCTAAGCCCAACACTTAACCCTAATCCTATCCCTTAACCCTAACCCTAACCCTAATGCTACCCCCTAAACGTAACCCTAACCGTGACCAGTAAACCTAACCCTAACCTCTAACACAAACCATTGCACATAACTCTAACCCTAAAACTAACCCTAACCCTAACCCTAACCCTAAACCCTAACTCTTAACCTTAACCCTAAGCGTTAACACTCACGCTAACCTTTAATCCTAACCCTAATCCTAATCTTCAACCCTAAACCTAACACATAACCCTAACCCTGTACCAAACCCTAACCCCTCATCTTAACCCTAACCGTAAACCTCAACCCTAAACCAAAGTGTAACCGTTAAACCTAAGAGTAACCTTTAACCCTAACCCTAATCCCTAACCCTAAGTCCTCACCCTAACACTAAACTTCATCCTTAACCCTAAAGAGAATCCTAACCATAAATCTAATTCTCAGACTTCTTGCTTTCTTAGAGTTTAGAAAGCCTGCAATCCTCCCATGCCATGCGTGAAAGGAGGCTCTACCACTGTGTCCTGCATGAAACCCACGGGCCCATACCCAGAGTATGATAGAGTGGGTTCCCGGGTACAATCCCAGCCCCCTAAACTCCCCCCGCCCGCCTAATGCAGACAGGGCCCGTGCGCTAAGCATAAACAATACCTTTAACAGATAACCCTAACCCTGATCATAACACCCAACCCTGTTCCTATTTCTCCCCTTAACACGTAAACTTCACCGTGCGCCTAACTTTAACCTCTTATCCTAACGTTAATGCATAACCCATTTCCTGAGAACAACCCCTATCCCATAATTCTAACCCTATCTCCTAGTCATCACTGTGACACCTGATCCCTAACCCTAACCCTAACCCTAACCCCTAAGCCTAATTCTAAACCGCTAACCCTAACCGTAACCCTACCTACAACCCTAACACTGACAGTAACCCTTACTTCTAACCCCAACGCTATGCCAAACAAAAACCCTAATTCTTGACCCTAACCCTTGAGCCTAACCCCTAAGCCTTACCTTAACCCTTAACCCTAATCCTAATCCTAACCATTAAACCTAACCCTAGCTCTTAAAGCTAACCCTAAACCTTACCCTCACGACTAGACCTAACCCTGACACTAACCTAACACCTAACCCTAACCAGAACCCCTAAAGCTAACCCTGAACCCTATCCCTAACCCCAGCAGTAAACTTTAACCCTAAACCTAAGCCCAACCCGTAACCCTAATCCTATCCTTTTACCCTAAAACTAACCCCTAAACCTAACCCCTATACCTCACCCTAACTCTAACCCCAATCCTAATTCTAACCAAACCCCTTCATAAAACACTAACTCCTAACCGCTAACCCTAACACTAACCAAAAACCCTAATCACTAATCCCTAACCCTAACGCTTAACCTTTACCCTAACCGTTAACCCTCACCCTAAATCTTAACACTGACCCTAACCTTAACCTTTAACTCTAAGCCTAACCCTTAACCCTACAGGAAGGAAGACCCTTAATGCTAATGGGATCCCTTATCCCTAACCCTAACACTACAGCTAAAAATAACCCTAACCTTGGATCCTTAAACCTAACCCCTAACACTTACTTTAACCCCAAACCCTAACCCTAATCCTAAGCATTAAACCTAACCCTATCTCTTAACCCTAACGCTAGCCCTTACCCTAATGCCTAGATCTAACCCTAAATCTAACCTACCGCCTAATCCTAACCTTAAGCCCTAATGGTAACACTAACCCTGAACCCTAAAGCTACCCGTAACCCTTAACACTAACCCTATCCGTGAACCTAAACCCTGACCCTAACCATCACCCGCATCCAAGCATTTAACCCTGACCCTAACCCTAATCCTTAATGCTAACCTTAACACTAAACCCTAACTCTAAGCCCAACACTTAACCCTAATCCTATACCTTAACCCTAACCCTAACCCTAACCCTAATGCTACCCCCTAAACGTAACCCTAACCGTGACCAGTAAACCTAACCCTAACCTCTAACACAAACCATAGCACATAACTCTAACCCTAAAACTAACCCTAACCCTAACCCTAACCCTAAACGCTAACTCTTAACCTTAACACTAAGCGTTAACTCTCACGCTAACCTTTAATCCTAACCTTAATCCTAATCTTCAACCCTAAACCTAACACTTAACCCTAAACCTGTACCAAACCCTAACCCCTCATCTTAACCCTAACCGTAAACCTCAACCCTAAACCAAAGTGTAACCGTTAAACCTAAGAGTAACCTTTAACCCTAACCCTAATCCCTAACCCTAAGCCCTCACCCTAACACTAAACTTCATCCTTAAGCCTAACCAGAATCCTAACCCTAAATCTAATTCTCAGACTTCTTGCTTTCTTAGAGTTTAGAAAGCCTGCAATCTTCCCATGCCATGCGTGAAAGGAGGCTCTACCACTGTGTCCTCCATGAAACCCACGGGCCCGTACCCAGAGAATGATAGAGTGGGTTCCCGGGTACAATCCCAGCCCCCTAAACTCCCCCCGCCCGCCTAATGCAGACAGGGCCCGTGCGCTAAGCATAAACAATACCTTTAACAGATAACCCTAACCCTGAACATAACACCCAACCCTGTTCCTATTTCTCCCCTTAACACGTAAACCTCACCGTGCGCCTAACTTTAACCTCTTATCCTAACGTTAATGCATAACCGATTTCCTGAGAACAACCCCTATCCCATAATTCTAACCCTATCTCCTAGTCATCACTGTGACACCTAATCCCTAACCCTAATTCTAAACCGCTAACCCTAACCGTAACCCTACCTACAACCCTAACACTGACAGTAACCCTTACTTCTAACCCCAACGCTATGCCTAACAAAAACCCTAACCCTTGACCCTAACCCTTCACCCTAACCCCTAAGCCTTACCCTAACCCTTAACCCTAATCCTAATCCTAACCATTAAAACTAACCCTAGCTCTTAAAGCTAACCCTAAACCTTACCCTCACGACTAGACCTAACCCTGACACTAACCTAACACCTAACCCTAACCAGAACCCCTAAAGCTAACCCTGAACCCTATCCCTAACCCTAGCAGTAAACTTTAACCCTAAACCTAAGCCCAACCCGTAACCCTAATCCTATCCTTTTACCCTAAAACTAACCCCTAAACCTAACCCCTATACCTCACCCTAACTCTAACCCCAATCCTAATTCTAACCATACCCCTTCATAAAACACTAACTCCTAACCGCTAACCCTAACACTAACCAAAAACCCTAATCACTAATCCCTAACCCTAACGCTTAACCTTTACCCTAACCGTTAACCCTCACCCTAAATCTTAACACTGACCCTAACCTTATCCTTTAACTCTAAGCCTAACCCTTAACCCGACAGTAAGAAAGACCCTTAATGCTAATGGGATCCCTTATCCCTAATCCTAACACTACAGCTAAAAATAACCCTAACCTTGAATCCTTAAACCTAACCCCTAACACTTACTTTAACCCCAAACCCTAACCCTAGTCCTAAGCATTAAACCTAACCCTATCTCTTAACCCTAACGCTAGCCCTTACCCTAACGCCTAGATTTAACCCTAAATCTAACCTACCGCCTAATCCTAACCTTCAGCACTAATACTAACACTAACCCTGAACCCTAAACCTACCTGTAACCCTTAACACTAACCCTATCCTTGAACCTAAACCCTTACCCTAACCATTACCCGCACCCAAGCATTTAACCCTGACCCTAACACTAATCCTTAATGCTAACCTTAACTCTAAACCTTAACCCTAAGCCCAACACTTATCCCTAATCCTATCCCTTAACCCTAACCCTAACCGTAATGCTACCCCCTAAACCTAACCCTAACCGTGACCAGTAAACCTAACCCTGACCTCTAACACAAACCATAGCACATAACTCTAACCCTAAAACTAACCCTAACCCTAACCCTAAACCCTAACTCTTAACCTTAACCCTAAGCGATAACTCTCACGCTAACCTTTAATGCTAACCCTAATCCTAATCTTCAACCCCAAACCTAACACTTAACCCTAACCCAGTACCAAACCCTATCGACTGATCTTAACCCTAACCGTAAACCTCAACCCTAAACCAAAGTGTAACCGTTAAACCTAAGAGTAACCTTTAACCCTAACCCTATTCCCTAACCCTAAGCCCTCACCCTAACACTAAACTTCATCCTTAACCCTAACCAAAATCCTTACCCTAAATCTAATTCTCAGACTTCTTGCTTTCTTAGAGTTGAGAAAGCCTGCCATCCTCCCATGCCATGCGTGAAAGGAGGCTCTACCACTGTGTCCTGCATGAAACCCACGTGCCCATACCCAGAGTATGATAGAGTGGGTTCCCGGGTACAATCCCAGCCCTCTAAACTCCCCCCGCCCACCTAATGCAGACAGGGCCCGTGCGCTAAGCATAAACAATACCTTTAACAGATAACCCTAACCCTGAACATAACACCCAACCCTGTTCCTATTTCTCCCCTTAACACATAAACCTCACCGTGCGCCTAACTTTAACCTCTTATCCTAACGTTAATGCATAACCCATTTCCTGAGAACAACCCCTATCCCATAATTCTAACCCTATCTCCTAGTCATCACTGTGACACCTAATCCCTAACCCTAATTCTAAACCGCTAACCCTAACCGTAACCCTACCTACCACCCTAACACTGACAGTAACCCTTACTTCTAACCCCAACGCTATGCCTAACAGAAACCCTAACACTTGACCCTAACCCTTCACCCTAACCCCTAAGCCTTATCTAACCCTTAACCCTAATCCTAATCCTAACCATTAAACCTAACCCTAGCTCTTAAAGCTAACCCTAAACCTTACCCTCACGACTAGACCTAAACCTCACACTAACCTAACACCTAACCCTAAACAGAACCCCTAAAGCTAACCCTGAACCCTATCCCTAACCCCAGCAGTAAACTTTAACCCTAAACCTAAGCCCTACCCGTAACCCTAACCCTATCCTTTTACCCTAAAACTAACCCCTAAACCTAACCCCTATACCTCACCCTAACTCTAACCCCAATCCTAATTCTAACCATACCCCTTCATAAAACACTAACTCCTAACAGCTAACCCTAACACTAACCAAATCCCTAATCACTAATCCCTAACCCTAACGCTTAACCTTTACCCTAACCGTTAACCCTCACCCTAAATCTTAACCCTGACCTTAACCTTAACCTTTAACTCTAAGCCTAACCCTTAACCCTACAGGAAGGAAGACCCTTAATGCTAATGGGATCCCTTATCCCTAACCCTAACACTACAGCTAAAAATAACCCTAACCTTGGATCCTGAAACCTAACCCCTAACACTTACTTTAACCCCAAACCCTAACCCTAATCCTAAGCATTAAACCTAACCCTATCTCTTAACCCTAACGCTAGCCCTTACCCTAACGCCTAGATCTAACCCTAAATCTAACCTACCGCCTAATCCTAAACTTAAGCCCTAATGCTATCACTAACCCTGAACCCTAAACCTACCCGTAACCCTTAACACTAACCCTATCCTTGAACCTAAACCCTGACCCTAAACATTACCCGCACCCAAGCATTTAACCTTGACCCTAACCCTAATCCTTAATGCTAACCTTAACACTAAACCCTAACCCTAAGCCCAAAACTTAACCCTAATCCTATCCCTTAACCCTAACACTAACCCTAACCCTAATGCTAACCCCTAAACGTAACCCTAACCATGACCAGTAAACCTAACCCTAACCTCTAACACAAACCATAGCACAAAACTCTAAACCTAAAACTAACCCTAACCCTAACCCTAAACCCTAACTCTTAACCTTGACCCTAAGCGTTAACTCTCACGCTAACCTTTAATCCTAACCCTAATCCTAATCTTCAACCCTAAACCTAACACTTAACCGTAACCCTATACCAAACCCTAACCCCTCATCTTAACCCTAACCGTAAACCTCAACCCTAAACCAAAGTGTAACCGTTAAACCTAAGAGTAACCTTTAACCCTAACCCTAATCCCTAACCCTAAGCCCTCACCCTAACACTAAACTTCATCCTTAACGCTAACCAGAATCCTAACCCTAAATCTAAATCTCAGACTTCTTTCTTGCTTAGAGTTTAGAAAGCCTGCAATCCTCCCATGCCATGCGTGAAAGGAGGCTCTACCACTGTGTCCTGCATGAAACCCACGGGCCCATACCCAGAGTATGATAGAGTGGGTTCCCGGGTACAATCCCAGCCCCCTAAACTCCACCCGCCCGCCTAATGCAGACAGGGCCCGTGCGCTAAGCATAAACAATACCTTTAACAGATAACCCTAACCCTGAACATAACACCCAACCCTGTTCCTATTTGTCCCCTTAACACGTAAACCTCACCGTGCGCCTAACTTTAACCTCTTATCCTAACGTTAATGCATAACCCATTTCCTGGAACAACCCCTATCCCATAATTCTAACCCTATCTCCTAGTCATCACTGTGACAACTAATCCCTAACCCTAATTCTAAACTTCTAACCCTAACCGTAACCCTACCTACAACCCTAACACTGACAGTAACCCTTACTTCTAACCCCAACGCTATGCCTAACAAAAACCCTAACCCTTGACCCTACCCCTTCACCCTAACCCCTAAGCCTTACCCTAACCCTTTACCCTAATCCTAATCCTAACCATTAAACCTAACCCTAGCTCTTAAAGCTAACCCTAAACCTTACCCTCACGACTAGACCTAACCCTGACACTAACCTAACACCTAACCCTAACCAGAACCCCTAAAGCTAACCCTGAACCCTATCCCTAACCCCAGCAGTAAACTTTAACCCTAAACCTAAGCCCAACCCGTAACCCTAATCCTATCCTTTTACCCTAAAACTAACCCCTAAACCTAACCCCTATACCTCACCCTAACTCTAACCCCAATCCTAATTCTAACCATACCCCTTCATAAAACACTAACTCCTAACCGCTAACCCTAACACTAACCAAAAACCCTAATCACTAATCCCTAACCCTAACGCTTAACCTTTACCCTAACCGTTAACCCTCACCCTAAATCTTAACCCTGACCCTAACCTTAACCTTTAACTCTAAGCCTAAACCTTAACCCTACAGGAAGGAAGACCCTTAATGCTAATGGGATCCCTTATCACTAACCCTAACACTACAGCTAAAAATAACCCTAACCTTGGATCCTTAAACCTAACCCCTAACACTGACTTTAACCCCAAACCCTAACCCTAATTCTAAGCATTAAACCTAACCCTATCTCTTAACCCTAACGCTAGCCCTTACCCTAACGCCTAGATCTAACCCTAAATCTAACCTACCGCCTAATCCTAACCTTAAGCCCTAATGCTAACACTAACCCTGAACCCTAAACCTACCCGTAACCCTTAACACTAACCCAATCCGTCAACCTTAATCCTGACCCTAACAATTACCCGCACCCAAGCATTTAACCCTGACCCTAACACTAATCCTTAATGATAAACCTAACACTAAACCCTAACCCTAAGCCCAACACTTAACCCTAATCCTATCCCTTAACCCTAAACCTAACCCTAATGCTAACCCCTAAACGTAACCCTAACTGTGACCAGTAAACCTACCCCTAACCTTTAACACAAACCATAGCACATAACTCTAACCCTAAAAATAACCCTAAACCTAACCCTAACCCTAAACCCTAACTCTTAACCTTAACCCTAAGCGTTAACTCTCACGCTAACCTTTAATCCTAACCCTAATCCTAATCTTCAACCCTAAACCTAACACTTAACCCTAACCCTGTATCTAACCCTAACCCCTCATCTTAAACCTAACCGTAAACCTCAACCCTAAACCAAAGTGTAACCGTTAAACCTAAGTGTAACCTTTAACCCTAACCCTAATGCCTAACCCTAAGCCCTCACCCTAGCACTAAACTTCATCCTTAACCCTAACCATAATCCTACCCCTAAATCTAATTGTCAGACTTCTTGCCTTCTTAGAGTTTAGAAAGCCTGCAATCCTCCCATGCTATGCATGAAAGAAGGCTCTACCTCTGTGTCCTGCATGAAACCCACGGGCCCATACCCAGAGTATGATAGAGTGGGTTCCCGGGTACAATCCCAGCCCCCTAAACTCCCCCCGCCGGCTCCTGCAGACAGGGCCCGTGTGCTAAGCATAAACAATACCTTTAACAGATAACCCTAACCCTGAACATAACACCCAACCCTGTTCCTCTTTCTCCCCTTAACACGTAAACCTCACCGTGCGCCTAACTTTAACCTCTTATCCTAACGTTAATGCATAACCCATTTCCTGAGAACAACCCCTATCCCATAATTCTAACCCTATCTCCTAGTCATCACTGTGACACCTAATCCCTAACCCTAATTCTTAACCGCTAACCCTAACGTAACCCTACGTACAACCATAACACTGACAGTAACGCTTACCTCTAACCCCAAGGCTATGCCTAAAAAAAACCCTAACCCTTGACCCTAACCCTGAACCCTAACCCCTAAGCCTTACCCTAACCCTTAACCCTAATCCTAATCCTAACCATTAAACCTAACCCTAGCTCTTAAAGCTAACCCTAAACATTACCCTCACGACTAGACCTAACCCTGACACTAACCTAACACCTAACCCTAACCAGAACCCCTAAAGCTAACCCTGAACCCTATCCCTAACCCTAGCAGTAAACTTTAACCCTAAACCTAAGCCCAACCCGTAACCCTAATCCTATCCTTTTACCCTAAAACTAACCCCTAAACCTAACCCCTATACCTCACCCTAACTCTAACCCCAATCCTAATTCTAACCATACCCCTTCATAAAACACTAACTCCTAACCGCTAACCCTAACACTAACCAAAAACCCTAATCACTAATCCCTAACCCTAACGCTTAACCTTTACCCTAACCGTTAACCCTCACCCTAAATCTTAACCCTGACCCGAACCTTAACCTTTAACTCTAAGCCTAACTCTTAACCCTACAGTAAGGAAGACCCTTAATGCTAATGGGATCCCTTATCCCTAACCCTAACACTACAGCTAAAAATAACCCTAACCTTGGATCCTTAAACCTAACCCCTAACACTTACTTTAACCCCAAACCCTAACCCTAATCCTAAGCATTAAACCTAACCCTATCTCTTAACCCTAACGCTAGCCCTTACCCTAACGCCTAGATCTAACCCTAAATCTAACCTACCGCCTAATCCTAACCTTATGCCCTAATGCTAACACTAACCCTGAACCCTAAACCTACCCGTAACCCTTAAGAGTAACCCTATCCGTGAACCTTAACCCTGACCCTAACCATTACCCGCACCCAAGCATTTAACCCTGACCCTAACCCTAATCCTTAATGCTAACCCTAACACTAAACCCTAACCC
This sequence comes from Eulemur rufifrons, assembly GCF_041146395.1. Lineage (NCBI taxonomy): Eukaryota > Metazoa > Chordata > Mammalia > Primates > Lemuridae > Eulemur > Eulemur rufifrons. Next base: position 5,381,937 of record NC_091001.1, read on the forward strand.
TAAGCCCAACACTTATCCCTAATCCTATCCCTTAACCATAACCCTAACCCTAATGCTACCCCCTTAACGTAACCCTAACCGTGACCAGTAAACCTAACCCTAAGCTCTAACACCAACCATAGCACATAACTCTAACCCTAGAACTAACCCTAACCCTACCCCTAACCCTAAACCCTAACTCTAACCTTAACCCTAAGCGTTAACTCTCACGCCAACCTTTAATCCTAACGCTAATCCTAATCTTCAACCCTAAACCTAACACTTAACCCTAACCCTGTACCAAACCCTAACCCCTCATCTTAACCCTAACCGTAAACTTCAAACCTAAACCAAAGTGTAACCGTTAAACCTAAGAGTAACCTTTAACCCTAACCCTAATTCCTAACCCTAAGCCCTCACCCTAACACTAAACTTCATCCTTAACCCTAACCAGAATCCTAACCCTAAATCTAATTCTCAGACTTCTTGCTCTCTTAGAGTTTAGAAACCCTGCAATCCTCCCATGCCATGCGTGAAAGGAGGCTCTACCACTGTGTCCTGCATGAAACCCACGGGCCCATACCCAGAGTATGATAGAGTGGGTTCCCGGGTACAATCCCAGCCCCCTAAACTCCCCCCACCCGCCTACTGCAGACAGGGCCCGTGCGCTAAGCATAAACAATACCTTTAACAGATAACCCTAACCCTGAACATAACACCCAACCCTGTTCCTATTTCTCCCCTTAACACGTAAACCTCACTGTGCGCCTAACTTTAACCTCTTATCCTAACGTTTATGCATAACCCATTTCCTGAGAACAACCCCTATCCCATAATTCTAACCCTATCTCCTAGTCATCACTGTGACACCTAATCCCTAACCCTAATTCTAAACCGCTAACCCTAACCGTAACCCTACCTACAACCCTAACACTGACAGTAACCCTTACTTCTAACCCCAACGCTATGCCTAAGAAAAACCCTAAACCTTCACTCTAACCCTTCACCCTAACCCCTAAGCCTTACCCTAACCCTTAACCCTAATCCTAATCCTAACCATTAAACCGAACCCTAGCTCTTAAAGCTAACCCTAAACCTTACCCTCACGACTAGACCTAACCCTGACACTAACCTAACACCTAACACTAACCAGAACCCCTAAAGCTAACCCTGAACCCTATCCCTAACCCTAGCAGTAAACTTTAACCCTAAACCTAAGCCCAACCCGTAACCCTAATCCTATCCTTTTACCCTAAAACTAACCTCTAAACCTAACCCCTATACCTCACCCTAACTCTAACCCCAATCCTAATTCTAACCATACCTCTTCATAAAACACTAACTCCTAACCGCTAACCCTAACACTAACCAAAAACCCTAATCACTAATCCCTAACCCTAACGCTTAACCTTTACCCTAACCGTTAACCCTCACCCTAAATCTTAACACTGACTCTAACCTTAACCTTTAACTCTAAGCCTAACCCTTAACCCTACAGTAAGTAAGACGCTTAATGCTAATGGGATCCCTTATCCCTAAACCTAACACTACAGCTAAAAATAACCCTAACCTTGGATCCTTAAACCTAACACTTACTTTAACCCGAAACCCTAACCCTAATCCTAAGCATTAAACCTAAACCTATCTCTTAACCCTAACGCTAGCCCTTACCCTAACGCCTAGATCTAACCCTAAATCTAACCTACCGCCTAATCCTAACCTTAAGCCCTAATGCTAACACTAACCCTGAACCCTAAACCTACCCGTAACCCTTAACACTAACCCTATCCGTGAACCTTAACCCTGACCCTAACCATTACCCGCACCCAAGCATTTATCCCTGACCCTAACCCTAATCATCAATGCTAACCCTAACACTAAACCCTAACCCTAAGCCCAACACTTATCCCTAATCCTGTCCCTTAACCCTAACCCTAACCCAAATGCTACCCCCTAAACGTAAGCCTAACCGTGACGAGTAAACCTAACCCTAACCTCTAACACAAACTATAGCACATAACTCTAACCCTAAATAAAACCCTAACCCTAAACCCTAACTCTTAACCTTAACCCTAAGCGTTAACTCTCACGCTAACCTTTAATCCTAACCCTAATCCTAATCTTCAACCCTAAACCTAACACTTAACCCTAACCCTGTACCAAACCCTAACCCCTAATCTTAACCCTAACCGTAAACCTCAACCCTAAACCAAAGTGTAACCGTTAAACCTAAGAGTAACACTTTACCCTATCCCTAATACCTAAACCTAAGCCCTCACCCTAACACTGAACTTCATCCTTAACCCTAACCAGAATCCTATCCCTAAATCTAATTCTCAGACTTCTTGCTTTCTTAGAGTTTAGAAAGCCTGCAATCCTCCCATGCCATGCGTGAAAGGAGGCTCTACCACTGTGTCCTGCATGAAACCCACGGGCCCATACCCAGAGTATGATAGAGTGGGTTCCCGGGTCCAATCCCAGCCCCCTAAACTCCCCCCGCCCGCCTAATGCAGACAGGGCCCGTGCGCTAAGCATAAACAATACCTTTATCAGATAACCCTAACCCCGAACATAACACCCAACCCTGTTCCTATTTCTCCCCTTAACACGTAAACCTCACCGTGCGCCTAACTTTAACCTCTTATCCTAACGTTAATGCATAACCCATTTCCTGAGAACAACCCCTATCCCATAATTCTAACCCTATCTCCTAGTCATCACTGTGACACCTAATCCCTAACCCTAATTCTAAACCGCTAACCCTAACCGTAACCCTACCTACAACCCTAACACTAACAGTAACCCTTACTTCTAACCCCAACGCTATGCCTAACAAAAACCCTAACCCTTGACCATAACCCTTCACCCTAACCCCTAAGCCTTACCCTAACCCTTAACCCTAATCCTAATCCTAACCATTAAACCTAACCCTAGCTCTTAAAGCTAACCCTAAACCTTACCCTCACGACTAGACCTAACCCTGACACTAACCTAACACCTAACCCTAACCAGAACCCCTAAAGCTAACCCTGAACCCTATCCCTAACCC
>NC_091001.1:5492464-5537464 GCF_041146395.1 Eulemur rufifrons
TTCTCCCCTTAACACGTAAACCTCACCGTGCGCCTAACTTTAACCTCTTATCCTAACGTTAATGCATAACCCATTTCCTGAGAACAACCCCTATCCCATAATTCTAACCCTATCTCCTAGTCATCACTGTGACACCTAATCCCTAACCCTAATTCTAAACCGCTAACCCTAACTGTAACCCTACCTACAACCCTAACACTGACAGTAACCCTTACTTCTAACCCCAACGCTATGCCTAACAAAAACCCTAACCCTTGACCCTAACCCTTCACCCTAACCCCTAAGCCTTACCCTAACCCTTAACCCTAATCCTAATCCTAACCATTAAACCTAACCCTAGCTCTTAAAGCTAACCCTAAACCTTACCCTCACGACTAGACCTAACCCTGACACTAACCTAACACCTAAACCTAACCAGAACCCCTAAAGCTAACCCTGAACCCTATCCCTAACCCTTGCAGTAAACTTTAACCCTAAACCTAAGCCCAACCCGTAACCCTAATCCTATCCTTTTACCCTAAAACTAACCCCTAAACCTAACCCCTATACCTCACCCTAACTCTAACCCCAATCCTAATTCTAACCATACCCCTTCATAAAACACTAACTCCTAACCGCTAACCCTAACACTAACCAAAAACCCTAATCACTAATCCCTAACCCTAACGCTTAACCTTTACCCTAACCGTTAACCCTCACCCTAAATCTTAACACTGACCCGAACCTTCACCTTTAACTCTAAGCCTAACCCTTAACCCTACAGTAAGGAAGACCCTTAATGCTAATGGGATCCCTTATCCCTAACCCTAACACTACAGCTAAAAATAACCCTAACCTTGGATTCTTAAACCTAACCCCTAACACTTACTTTAACCCCAAACCCTAACCCTAATCTAAGCATTAAACCTAACCCTATCTTTTAACCCTAACGCTAACCCTTACCCTAACGCCTAGATCTAACCCTAAATCTGACCTACCACCTAATCCTAACCTTAAGCCCTAATGCTAACTCTAACCCTGAACCCTAAACCTACCCGTAACCCTTAACACTAACCCTATCCCTAACCCCCTTACCCTAACTCTGTTAACCCTAACCCTCAACCCTGACCCTAACCTTAAACCTTAATCCTATCCATGCGTGAGATGAGCCTCTGCCTTTGTCCTGCGTGACAGTTCAAGCCCAACACCCAGGGTACGATGAAGTGGGGACACAGCCTTGCTCCACACCCATAGTGCCCCGTACGTTAGACAGGGCCCGTGCCCTAACACACACCGTTAAACGTAAGCCCTAACCCTATCACTAAACCAAACCCTTCGTAAGCCCTGAATCTAACTCCTAACAGTAACCCTAATCCCTGACCCTTACTCTTGCCTCTCACCCTAAACCTAAACCCAACCACTAAACATAATCCTAATCTCTAACCCTAACAGTAATCCTAACCCTAATTCTAAGCTAAAACTCTAACCCCTAAATCTAATCCTAGTCCCTAACACCTAACCTTACCCTAAACCGAATTCCAATTCTCAGACTTTTTCAATTCAAAAACTTAAAAAAGCCTAGAATCCACCAATGCCGTGTCTGATATCAGCGTCCGCCCCTATGTCCTGCATGACAGGCAGGCGCCAATGCCCAGGGTACTATGGAGTGGAGTCCTGGGGTCTGTAGGCTTGCTAAACTCCAGTTTGGAAGAATTGCTATAGTCATATATAGGGATGCTTACATTTACTTATAGAAAGCAACTATTGATGTGTGATTTGTAGGCTTGCCTTACTCTAGTTTGGATGAAGAAGCTGAATCATATATAGGAATATTAGCTTTGAGTTAGAGGAAGCATCTATGGGGGGTGCTTTTTTGGCTTGTTAAACTCTGGTTTGGAAGAAGTTCGAGAGTCTTATATAGGAACGATATCATTCATTCAGAGAAAGCAATTATAGGGAGTTGGTTTGTAGGCTTGCTAAGCTCTAGTTTGGAGGAAGGCGAGAGTCATATATAGGAACGCTTACGTTCACATAAAGCGTCTACGGGGGGACGGTTTCTAGGCTTCCTAAACTCTAGCTTGGAAAAAGAGGACAGTTATGTATAGGAACTCTCGGCGGGGGATTTGTAGCATTGCTAAAATCTTAGATTGGAAAAGTTGCGAGAGTCATACATAGGAATGTTAACATTCACTCAATGAAAGCAACTATAAGGGGTGCTTTCCAGGCTGGCTACACTCTAATTTGGAAAAAGTGCGACAGTCATATATAGGAAGGCTTATATTCACTCAGACAAAGCAATTATGTGTAGGTGTATAGTAGGCATGCTAACTCTAGTTTGGAAAATTTCGAGAGCCATGTATAAGAAAGCTTACAGTAACTTAGAGAAAGCAACGAACAGGGGTGGAGTGTAGACTTGCTAAACTCTAGTTTGGAGGAAGTGCCATAGTCATATATAGGAACGCTTAAATTCATTCAGAGAAAACAGCTGTCGGGGATTGGTTTGTAGACTTATTCAACTCTAGTTTGGAAGAAGTGCGTGAGACATATATAGGAATGTTTACATTGACTCAAAGAAAGCAACTATGGGGGAGTGTTATTTTGGCATGCCAGATGCTAGTTAGGAAGAAGTACAAGACTCATATATAGGAACGCTTACATTCACACAGCGAGAGCAACTACGGAGTAGTGTCAGGTAGACATATTAAAGTCTAGCTTGGGAGAAGTTCCAGAGTCCTATATAGGAAAGGTAACAGCCACTTTGAAAAAGCAAGTCTTGGCGGGTGGTTTGTAGGCCTGCAAAACCTTGTTTTGGTTGAAGTGTGAGAATCATATATGAGAACGCTTACATTCACTCAGAGAAAGCAACGATGGGGTTGTTTGTAGGCTTACTAAACTGCAGTTTAGAAGAAGCAGGAGAATCACATATAGGAGCACATACATTTTGACGCACTGAAAGTAACTATGGGGTGGTGTTTTATAGGCATGCTAAACTCTAGTTTGGATGAAGTTTGAGACTCACATATAAGAAAGCTTAGAGTCACTTAGAGAAAGCAAATCTCTGGGTGTGGAATGTAGGCCTGCTAAACTCTATTTTGGTTTAAGAGTGAGAGTCATATGTGGGAAGGCTTACATTCCCTCAGAGAAAGCAACGACGGCGTGGTGGTTTGTAGGCATACTAAACTCTAGTTTGGAAGAAGTAGGAGAATGATATATGGGAACGCTTACATTCACGTAGAGAAAGCAATTATGGGGTGGCGTTTTTGTAGCCATGCTAATCTCTAGTTTGGAAGAAGTTAAGGAGTAATATATAGGAAAGGGTACAGTCATAGAAACCAACTCTCGGGGGATGTTTTGTACACCTGCAAAACTCCAGTTTGGAAGAAGGGGGAGAGTCATATTGGGGACCGCGTGCATTCACTCAGAGAAATCAACGATGGGATTGTGATTTGTAGGCATAGTCAACTCTAGTTTGGAAGAAGTACGAGAATCGTATATAGGAAAGCTTACCTTCACGCAGAGAAAGCAACTATGGAGTGATGTTTGTATGCCTACTAAAATATAGTTTGGAGGAAGTTCGAGAGCCATATCTGGGAAGCTTACAGTCACTTAGAGAAAGCAACTCTCGGGGGTGTTTCGTAGGCCTGCTAAACTCTATTTTCAATGAAGTGTTAGAATAATATATGGGAACTCAGTGAAAGCAACGTTGTGGTTGTGGTTCCTAGGCATACTAACCTGTAATTTGGAAAAAGCAAGAGAATCACATGTAGAACCGCTTACATTCCGGCACCGAATGCAACTATGGGGTGGTGTTTTGTAGGGTGCAAAACTCTAGTTTGGACGAAGTTTGAGAGTCATATATAGGAAAGTTTAAAGTCACGTAGAGAAAGCAACTCTCTGGGTGTGGAATGTAGAGCTATTTTGGTTGAAATAGTTATTTTGGTTGAAGTGTGAGAGTCATATATGGGAACGCTTACATTCACTCAGAGAAAACAACGTTAGGGTGGTGGTTTGTAGGGCATACTAAACTGTAGTTTGGAAGAAGTACGAGAGTCCTATATAGGAACACTTACATTCACACAGAGAAAGCACTTATGGCATCAGGTTTTGTAGGCATGCTAAACTGCAGTTTGGAAGAAGTTGGAGAACCTTATACAGGAAAGATTACCGTCACCTAGGGAAAGCAACTCTCGGGAGATTTTTTTTGTACACATGCTAAACTCTAATTTGGATGAAGTGTGAGAGTCAAACATGGGACCGCTTACATTCCCTCAGAGAAACAACACTGGGGTGGTTTTTGTAGGCATACTAAATAGTTTGGAAGAAGTACGAGAATGATATTTGGGAACGCTTACATTCACACAGAGAAAGCAACTACGGGGTGGTGTTTTGTAAGCATGCTATAGTTTGGAAGAAGTTCTAAACCTGAACAGTCACTTAGAGAAAGCAACTCTTGGTGGGTGATTTTTAGGTCTGCTAAATTGTATTTTGAAAGAAGTACCAGAGTCATATATACTAATGCTTACATTCATGCAAAGAAAAAACCATGGGGTGATGTTTTGTGGGCATGTTAACCTGTAGTTTGGAAGAAGTTGGAGAGTCTTATTTAGGAAAGCTTACAGTCACCTAGAGAAAGTAACTCTCGGGAGAGCCTTTCTTGGCCTGCTAAACTCTACTTTGCATCAATTGTGAGAGTCAAACATGGGAATGCTTTCATTCATTCAGAGAACGCAACGTTTGGGTGGTGGTTTGTAGGCATTCTAAACTGTATTTTGGAGGAAGTACGAGAGTCATGTATATGAACGCTTACATTCAGGCAGAGAAAGCAAGTCTGGGGTCGTATTTTGTTGGCATGCTAAACTGTGGTTTGGAAGAAGTTCGAGAGTCTTATATAGGAAAGATTACAGTGACACAGAGAAAACAACTCTCGGAAGTTTATTGGTAGGCCTGCTAAACTCTAACTTGGATGAAATGTGAGAACACTTGCATTCATTCACTCAGAGAAAGAAACATGGTGATGGTTTGAAGGCATAATAACTGTAGTTGGGAAGAAGTAGGAGAGTCATATATATGAACCGTTACATTCACGCAGAGAACGCAACTGTGGGGTGACGATGTATGCATGTTAATCTGTAGTTTGGAGGAAGTGCGAGAGTCATATCTGGGGAAAATTACAGTCACTTAGGGAAAGGAACCATCCTGGGTTGGTTTGTAGATCTGCTAAATTCTATTTTGGAAACAGAGTGTGAGTCATATATGGGAACGCTTATGTTCACTCATAGAAAGCAACCACTGCGTGGTGTTTTGTTGGCATGGTGTAGTTTGAAAGAAGTTGGAGATTCTTATATAGGAAAGTTTACAATCACCTAGAGAAAGCAAATCATGGGGTGTTGTTTGTAGGCCTGCTAAACTCTAATTTAGATGAAGTGAGAGAGGCATATATATGAACGCTTATATTGATGCAGAGAAAGCAACTATGGGGTGGTGTTTTGTAGGCATGCTAAAATATAATTTGGAAGAAGTTCGAAAACAGACAGTCACTTAGAGAAAGCCACTCTCGGCGGTTGATTTTTCGGTGTGCTAAATTGTATTATGAAAGAAGTACCAGAGTCATATATACAAACGCTTACATTCATGCAGAGAAAGCAACTCTGGGGTGGTGTTTTCTAGGCATGCTAAACTCTAGTTTGGACGAAGTTTGAGAATCACATATAAGAAAGCTTAGTCGCTTAAAGCAAATCTCTGGGTGTGGAATGTAGGCGTGCTAAACTCTATTTTGGTTTCAGAGTGAGAGTCATATATGGGAAGGCTTACATTCGCTCAGAGAAAGCAACGATGGTGTGGTGGTTTGTAGGCATACTGAACTCTAGTTTGGAAGATGTAGGAGAATGATATATGGGAACGCTTACATTCATGCAGAGAAAGCAATTATGGGGTGGCTTTTTTGTAGCCATGCTAATCTCTATTTTGCAAGAAGTTAAAGAGAAATATATAGGAAAGCGTACCGTCATTTATAGAAACCAACTTTCGGGGGATGGTTTGTAGGCCTGCAAAACTCTACTTTGGAAGAAGGGGGAGAATCATATGGGGGACTGGGTACATTCACTCGGAGAAATCAACGATGGGGTTGTGGTTTGTAGGCATACTAAACTCTAGTTTGGAAGAAGGACGAGAATCATATATAGGAACGCTTACATTCATGCAGAGAAAGCAACTATGGAGTGATGTTTGTATGCCTACTAAACGATAGATTGGAGGATGCTCGAGAGTCATATCTGGAAAGCTTACATTCATTTAGAGAAAGCAACTCTCTGGGGGTGGTTCGTAGGCCTGCTAAACTCTATTTTCAATGAAGTGTTCGAATCATATACAGGAACGCTTACATTCACTCAGAGAAAGCAACGTTGGGGTGGCCGTTTTTGAGCATACTAAACTCTACTTTGGAAGAGGTACGAGAAACATAAATACGAACGCTTACATTAACACAGAGAAAGCAAATACGGGGTGCTGTAATGCAGGCATGCTAAACTATAGATTGGAAGATGTTCGAAAGCTGACAGTCACTTAGAGAAAGCAACTCTTGGCGGGTGATTTTTAGGTCTGCTAAATTGTATTTTGAAAGACGTACCAGAGTCATATACAAACGCTTACATTCATGCAGAGAAAGAAACTATGGGGTGATGTGTTGTTGGCATGCTAAACTGCAGTTTGGAAGGAGTTCGAGAGTGTTATATAGGATAGCTTACAGTCACCTAGAGAAAGCAACACTCGGGACAGCTATACAAGCCTCTAAACACTAATTAGCAGCAATTGTGAGAGTCAAACATGGGAACGCTTACATTCACGGAGAGAACACAACGTTTGGGTGGTGGTTTGTAGGCATAATAACTGTAGTTCGGAAGAAGTAGGAGAGTCATATATATGAACGGTTACATTCACGCAGAGAAAGAAACTGTTGGGTGGTGTATGTACGCATGTTAATCTAAACTTTGGAGGAAGTTCGAGAGTCATATCTGGGGAAAATTGCAGTCACTTAGAGAAAGCAACAATCGGAGGCCGTTTTGTAGATCTGCTAAATTCTATTTTGGAAGAAGAGTGAAATTCATATGTGGGAACGCTTATGTTCACTCAGAGAAATCAACGATGGGGCAGTGTTTCGTTGGGATGCTAAAGTGTAGTTTGGAAGAAGTTCGCGAGTCTTATATAAGAAAGCTTACAGTCACCTAGAGAAAGTAACTCTCGGCAGATTGTTTCTCAGCGTGCTAAACTCTAATTTGCATCAATTGTGAGAGTCAAACATGGGAACGCTTACATTCACTCAGAGAATGCAACGTTTGGGTGGTGGTTTGTAAGCATTCTAAACTGTATTTTGGAGGAAGTAGGAGAGTCATATATACGAATGCTTACATTCACGCAGAGAAAGCAACTCTGTGATCGTATTTTGTTGGCATGCTAAACTGTGGTTTGGAAGAAGTTCGAGAGCCTTATAAAGGAAAGATTACAGTGACACAGAGAAAACAACTCTCTGTAGTTTGTTGGTAGGTCTACTAAACTGTAATTTGGATGATGTGTGAGAACGCTTGCATTCACTCAGAGAAAGAACTTTGTCGTGGTGGTTTGTAGGAATAACAACTGTAGTTCGAAGAAGTAGGAGAGTCATATATGAACGGTTACATTCACGCAGAGAAAGCAACTGTGGGGTGGCGTATGTAATCATCATAATCTGTAGTTTGGAGGAAGTTCGAGAGTCATATCTGGGGAAAATTAGAGTCATTTAGAGAAAGGAACAATCGGGGGCTGGTGTGTAGGTCTGCTAAATTCTATTTTGGAAAAAGAGTGAGAGTCATATATGGGAACGCTTATGTTGACTCAGAGAAATCAACGATGGGGCGCTATATTGTTGGCATGCTAAACTGTAGTTTGGAAGAAGTTCGAGAGTCTTATATAGGAAAGTTTACAGTCACCTAGAGAAAGCAACTCACAGGAGGTGGTTTGTAAGCCGCTAAACTCTAATTTGGATGAAGTGAAAGAGGCATACATGGATACGCTTCATTCACTCAGAGAAAGGTAAATTGGGGTGCCGGTTTGTAGGTATACTAACTCCAGTTTGGAAGAAGTACTAGAGTCATATATATGAACGCTTATATGGACGCAGAGAAAGCAACTATGGGGTGGTGTTTTGTAGGCCTGCTAAAATATAGTTTGGAAGAAGTTCGAAAGCAGACAGTCACTTAGAGAAAGCAACTCTTGGCGGTGGATTTTTAGGTCTGCTAAATTGTATTTTGAAAGAAGTACCAGAGTCATATATTCAAACGCTTACATTCATGCAGAGAAAGGAACTGTGGGGTGGTGTTTTCTAGGCGTGCTAAACTCTAGTTTGGACGAAGTTTGAGAATCACATATAAGAAAGCTTAGAGTCACTTAGAGAAAGCAAATCTCTGGGTGTGGAATGTAGGCGTGCTAAACTCTATTTTGGTTTAGATTGAGAGTCATATATGGAAAGGGTTACATTCACTCAGAGAAAGCAACGATGGTGTGGTGGTTTGTAGGCATACTAAACTCTAGTTTGTAAGAAGTAGGAAAATGATATATGGGAACGCTTACATTCATGCAGAGAAATCAATTATGGGGTGGCTTTTTTGTACCCATGCTAATCTCTAGTTTGGAAGAAGTTATATAGGAAAGCGTACACTCATTTATAGAAACCAACTTTCGGGGGATGAAGGGTAGGCCTGCAAAACTCTACTTTGGAAGAAGTGGGAGAGTCATATTGGGGACCACGTACATTGACTCAGAGAAATCGAGGATGGGGTTGTGTTTTGTAGGCATACTAAACTCTAGTTTGGAGAAAGTACGAGAATCATATATAGGAACACTTACATTCATGCAGAGAAAGCAACTATGGAGTGAGGTTTGTATGCCTACTAAACTATAGTTTGGAGGAAGTTTAGAATCTTATATAGCAAAGCTTACAGTCACCTAGAGAGAGCAACTCTTGGGAGATGGTTTCTAAGCCTGATAATTTGCACCAACTCTTAAAGTCAAGTATGGGAAGGTTTACATCCACTCAGAACGCAAGGTTTGGGTTGCAGTTTGTGGCCTTAATTGTAGTTCGGAAGAAGTAGGAAAGTCATATATATGAACGGTTACATTCACGCAGACAAACCAGCTATGGAGTGATGTGTGTATGCCTACTAAACTATAGTTTGGAGGATGTTCGAGAGTCATATCTGGAAAGCTTACAGTCATTTAGAGAAAGAAACTCTCGGGGGGTGGTTCGTAGGCCTGCTAAACTCTATTTTCAAAGAAGTGTTAAAATCATATACAGGAACGCTTACATTCACTCAGAGAAAGCAACGTTGGGGTGGCCGTTTTTGAGCATACTAAACTCTACTTTGGAAGAGGTACAAGAGACATAAATACGAACGCTTACATTAACACAGAGAAAGCAAATACGGGGTGCTGTAGTGCAGGCATGCTAAACTATAGATTGGAAGAAGTTCGAAAGCTGACAGTCACTTAGAGAAAGCAACTCTTGGCGGGTGATTTTTTAAGTCTGCTAAATTGTATTTTGAAAGACGTGTCAGAGTCTTATATACAAACGCTTACATTCATGCGTAGAAAGAAACTATGGGGTGATGTGTTGTGGGGATGCTAAACTGCAGTTTGGAAGAAGTTCGAGAGTGTTATGTAGGATAGCTTACAGTCACCTAGAGAAAGCAACACTCAGGAGAGCTTTGCAAGCCTGCTAAACTCTAACAAGCAGCGATTGTGAGAGTCAAACATGGGAACGCTTACATTCACTCAGAGAACACAACGTTTGGGTGGTGGTTTGTAGGCATAATAACTGTAGTTCGGAAGAAGTAGGAGAGTCATATATGAACGGTTACATTCACGCAGAGAAAGCAACTGTTGGGTGGCGTATGTATGCATGCTAATCTGTAGTTTGGAGGAATTTCGAGAGTCATATCTGGGGAAAATTACAGTCACTTAGAGAAAGCAACCATCGGGGGCCATTTTGTAGATCTGCTAAATTCTATTTTGAAAGAAGAATGAGAGTCATATATGGGAACGCTTATGATCACGAAGAGAAATCAACTATGGGGCGGTGTTTTTTTGGCATGCTAAACTGTAGTTTGGAAGAAGTTCGCGAGTCTTACATAGGAAAGTTTACAGTCACCCAGAGAAAGCAACTCTCGGGAGATTGTTTCTAAGCATGCTAAATTCTAGATTGCATCAATTGTGAGAGTCAAACATGGGAACGCTTACATTGACTCAGAGAACGCAACATTTGGGTGGTGGTTTGTAAGCATTCTAAACTGTATTTTGGAGGAAGTAGGAGAGTCATATATACGAATGCTTACATTCACGCAGAGAAAGCAACTCTGTGATCGTATTTTGTTGGCATGCTAAACTGTGGTTTGGAAGAAGTTCGAGAGCCTTACATAGGAAAGATTACAGTGACACAGAGAAAAACAAATCTCTATAGTTTGTTGGTAGGTCTGCTAAACTGTAATTTGGATGAAGTGTGAGAACGCTTGCATTCACTCACAGAAAGAACGTTGTCGTGATGGTTTGTAGGAATAAATGCTGTAGTTCAAAAGAAGTAGGAGAGTCATATATGAACGGTTACATTCACGCAGAGAAAGCAACTGTGGGGTGGCCTATGTAATCATCATAATCTAGTTTGGAGGAAGTTCGAGAGTCATATGTGGGAAAAATTAAAGTCACCTAGAGAATTGGAACCATCGGGTGTTGTGTAGGTCTGCTAAATTCTATTTTGGAAGAAGAGTGAGAGTCATATATGGGAACGCTTATGTTCACTCAGAGAAATCAACGATGGGGCGCTGTATTGTTGGCATGCTAAACTGTAGTTTGGAAGAAGTTCGAGAGTCTTATATAGGAAAGTTTACAGTCACCTAGAGAAAGCAACTCACAGGAGGTGGTTTGTGGGCCGCTAAACTCTAATTTGGATGAAGTGAAAGAGGCATACATGGATACGCTTCATTCACTCAGAGAAAGGTAAATTGGGTGCCGGTTTGTAGGTATACTAACTCCAGTTTGGAAGAAGTACGAGAGTCATATATATGAACGATTATATGGACGCAGAGAAAGCAACTATGGGGTGGTGTTTTGTAGGCATGATAAAATATAATTTGGAAGAAGTTCGAAAGCTGACAGTGACTTAGAGAAAGCAACTCTTGGCGGTTGATTTTGAGGTCTGCTAAATTGTATTTTGATAGAAGTACAAGAGTCATATATAAAATCGCTTATATTTATGCTGAGAAAGAAACTATGTGGTGATGTTTTGTTGGCGTGCTGAAATGCAGTTTCGAAGAAGTTCGACAGTCTTTTATAGGAAAGCTTACAGTCCCCCAGAGGAAGCAACTTTCGAGAGATAGTTTGTAAGCCTGCTAAACTCTACTTTGCATCATTTGGAACAGTCATACTTGGGAACGCTAACATTCTCTCAGAGAACGCAACGTTTGGTTGGTTGTTTGTAAGCATACTAAACTGTATTTTGGAAGAAGTAGCAGAGTCATATATATGAGTGCTTACATTCACGCAGAGAGGGCAACTATGGGGTGGTGTTTTGTAGGCATGCAAATCTCTAGTTGCGAAGAAGTTAAGAGTAATAGGAAAGCTTACAGTCTCACAGAGAAAGCAACCCTTGGGGGCCGGTTTGTAGTTCTGCTAAATTCTATTTTGGATGAAGTGTGAATCATAAATGGGAACGCTAACATTCACTCAGAGAAAGCAAGGTTGCGGTGGTGATTTTTAGTCACACTAAACTGGAGTTTGGAGGAAGTACGAGAATAAAAGAATGCTTACATTCACTCAGAAAAAGCAACGTTGGGGAGGTGGTTGGTAGGTGTACTATACTTTGGAAGAAGTACGAGCGTGATGCATAGGAACGCTTACATTCACGCAAACTATGGGGTGGCCTTTTGTTGGCATGCTAAACTATGTCCCAAAGTCATATATAGGAAAGCTTATAGTGAGAGAAAGCAACTCTCGGGCGGTGTTTTGTAGGTCCGGCAAATTGCATTTTGAAAGCAGTCCGAGATTCATATAAGGGAAGGCCTATATCCACTCAGAGAAAGCAATGTTAGGCTGGTGGTTTGTAGGCATACTAAACTGTATTTTGGAACTCATATGTATGACTCTCACACTTGATCCAAATTAGAGTTCACCAGGCCTATAAACCACATCCTGAGAGTTGCTTTCTCTAGGTGAATGTAAGCTTTCCTATGTAAAACTCTCGAACTTCTTCCAAACTAAAGTTTAGCATGCCAACAATACACCACCGCATCGTTGCTTTCTCTGAGTGAACATAAGCATTCCCTTATATGAATCACTTTTTCCAAAATAGAATTTAGCAGACCTACAAACCAGTCCCCGATGGTTGATTTAGCTATGTGACTGTAATTTTCCCCAGATATGACTCTCAAACTTCCTCCAAAGTATAGATTAACATGCGTACATACACCACCCAACAGTTTCTTTCTCTGCGTGAATGTAACTGTTCATATATATGACTCTCCTACTTCTTCCGACCTACAGTTATTATGCCTACAAACCACCACCCAAACGTTGTGTTCTCTCCGTGAATGTAAGCTTTCCCATATTTGACTCTCACAATTGCTGCTAATTAGTGTTTAGAGGCTTGCAAAGCTGTCCCGAGTGTTGTTTTCTCTAGGTGACTGTAGCTATCCTATATAACACTCTGGAAGTCCTTTCAAACTGCAGTTTAGCATGCCAACAACACATCACCCCATAGTTTCTTTCTCTGCATAAATGTAAGCGTTTGTATATATGACTCTTGTACGTCTTTCAAAATACAATTTAGCAGACCTAAAAATCACCCGCCAAGAGTTGCTTTCTCTAAGTGACTGTCAGCTTTCGAACTTCTTCCAATCTATAGTTTAGCATGCCTGCACTACAGCACCCCGTATTTGCTTTCTCTGTGTTAATGTAAGCGTTCCTATGTATGTCTCTCGTACCTCTTCCAAAGTAGAGTTTAGTATGCTCAAAAACGGCCACCCCAACGTTGCTTTCTCTGAGTGAATGTAAGCGTTCCTGTATATGATTCGAACACTTCATTGAAAATAGAGTTTAGCAGGCCTACGAACCACCCCCAGAGAGTTGCTTTCTCTAAATGACTGTAAGCTTTCCAGATATGACTCTCGAACATCCTCCAATCTATCGTTTAGTAGGCATACAAACATCACTCCATAGTTGCTTTCTCTGCATGAATGTAAGCGTTCCTATAAATGATTCTCGTACTTCTTCCAAACTAGAGTTTAGTATGCCTACAAACCACAACCCCATCGTTGATTTCTCCGAGTGAATATACCCAGTCCCCCATATGACTCTCCCCCTTCTTCCAAAGTAGAGTTTTGCAGGCCTACAAATCATCCCCCGAAAGTTGGTTTCTATAAATCACGGTACGCTTTCCTATATATTACTCTTTAACTTCTTGCAAAATAGAGATTTGCATGGCTACAAAAAAGCCACCCCATAATTGCTTTCTCTGCATGAATGTAAGCGTTCCCATATATCATTCTCCTACTTCTTCCAAACTAGAGTTCAGTACGCCTACAAACGACCACACCATCGTTGCTTTCTCTGAGTGAATGTAAGCCTTCCCATATATGACTCTCACTCTGAAACCAAAATAGAGTTTGGCACACCTACATTCCACACCCAGAGATTTGCTTTAAGCGACTCTAAGCTTTCTTATATGTGATTCTCAAACTTCGTCCAAACTAGAGTTTAGCATGCCTAGAAACCACCCCACAGTTGCTTTCTCTGCATGAATGTAAGCGTTCATATACATGACTCTCGTACTTCCTCCAAAATACAGTTTAGAATGCCTACAAACCACCACCCAAACGTTGCGTTCTCTGAATGAATGAAAGCATTCCCATGTTTGACTCTCACAATTGATGCAAAGTAGAGTTTAGCAGGCCAAGAAAGGCTCTCCCGAGAGTTGCTTTCTCTAGGTGACTGTAAGCTTTCCTAAATAAGACTCTCCAACTTCTTCCAAACTACAGGTTAACATGCCCACAAAACATCACCCCATGGTTTTTTCTTTGCATGAATGTAAGCATTAGTATATATGACTCTGGTACTTCTTTCAAAATACAATTTAGCAGACCTAAAAATCACCCACCAAGAGTTGCTTTCTCTAAATGACTGTTCAGGTTTGGAACTTCTTCCAAACTATAGCATGCTTACAAAACACCACCCCGTAGTTGCTTTCTCTGTGTGAATGTAAGCCTTCCCAAATATCATTCTCGTACTTCTTCCAAACTATTTAGTATGCCTACAAAAACCACCCCAGTGTTGTTTCTCTGAGGGAATGTAAGCGGTCCCATGTTTGACTCTCACACTTCATCCAAATTAGAGTTTAGCATGTGTACAAAAAAATCTCCCGAGAGTTGCTTTCCCTAGGTGACGGTAATCTTTCCTGTATAAGGTTCTCCAACTTCTTCCAAACTGCAGTTTAGCATGCCTACAAAACCTGACGCCATAAGTGCTTTCTCTGTGTGAATGTAAGTGTTCCTATATAGGACTCTCGTACTTCTTCCAAACTACAGTTTAGTATGCCCTACAAACCACCACCCAAACGTTGTTTTCTCTGAGTGAATGTAAGCGTTCCCATATATGACTCTCACACTTCAACCAAAATAACTCTATTTCAACCAAAATAACTCTACATTCCACACCCAGAGAGTTGCTTTCTCTACGTGACTGTAAACTTTCCTATATATGACTCTCAAACTTCGTCCAAACTAGAGTTTTGCAAGCCTACAAAACACCACCCCATAGTTGCATTCGGTGCCGGAATGTAAGCGGTTCTACATGTGATTCTCTTGCTTCTTCTAGGAACCACAACCACAACGTTGCTTTCACTGAGTTCCCATATATTATTCTAACACTTCATTGAAAATAGAGTTTAGCAGGCCTACGAAACACCCCCGAGGGTTGCTTTCTCTAAGTGACTGTAAGCTTCCCAGATATGGCTCTCGAACTTCCTCCAAACTATATTTTAGTAGGCATACAAACATCACTCCATAGTTGCTTTCTCTGCGTGAAGGTAAGCGTTCCTATATACGATTCTCGTACTTCTTCCAAACTAGAGTTGACTATGCCTACAAATCACAATCCCATCGTTGATTTCTCTGAGTGAATGCACGCGGTCCCCAATATGACTCTCTCCCACTTCCAAACTGGAGTTTTGCAGGTGTACAAAACATCCCCCGAGAGTTGGTTTCTATGACTGTACCCTTTCCTATATATTACTCCTTAACTTCTTCCAAACTAGAGATTAGCATGGCTACAAAAACGCCACCCCATAATTGCTTTCTCTACGCGAATGTAAGCGTTCCCATATATCATTCTCCTACTTCTTCCAAACTAGAGTTTAGTATGCCTACAAACCACCACGCCGTCGTTGCTTTCTCTGAGGGAATGTAAGCCTTCCCACATATGACTCTCACTCTTAAACCAAAATAGAGTTTAGCAGGCCTACATTCCACACCCAGAGATTTGCTTTCTCTAAGTGACTCTAAGCTTTCTTATATGTGATTCTCAAACTTCGTCCAAACTAGAGTTTAGCATGCCTATAAAACACCACCCCATAGTTACTTTCAGTGCGTCAAAATGTATGTGCTCCTATATGTGATTCTCCTGCTTCTTCCAAACTGCAGTTTAGTAAGCCTACAAACAACCCCATCATTGCTTTCTCTGAGTGAATGTAAGCGTTCTCATATATGACTCTCACACTTCAACCAAAACAGGGTTTTGCAGGCCTACAAACCACCCGCCAAAACTTGCTTTTTCAAAGTGGCTGTTACCTTTCCTATATAGGACTCTGGAACTTCTCCCAAGCTAGACTTTAATATGTCTACCTGACACTACTCCGTAGTTGCTCTCGCTGTGTGAATGTAAGCGTTCCTATATATGAGTCTTGTACCTCTTCTTAACTAACATCTGGCATGCCAAAATAACACTCCCCCATAGTTGCTTTCTTTGAGTCAATGTAAACATTCCTATATATGTCTCTCGCACTTCTTCCAAACTAGAGTTGAATAAGTCTACAAACCAATCCCCGACAGCTGTTTTCTCTGAACGAATTTAAGCGTTCCTATATATGACTATGGCACTTCCTCCAAACTAGAGTTTAGAAAGCCTACACTCCACCCCTGTTCTTTGCTTTCTCTAAGTTACTGTAAGTTTTCCTATACATGGCTCTCAACATTTTCCAAACTAGAGTTAGCATGCCTACTATACACCTACACATAATTGCTTTGTCTGAGTGAATATAAGCCTTCCTATATATGACTGTCGCACTTTTTCCAAATTAGAGTGTGGCCAGCCTGGAAAGCACCCCTTATAGTTGCTTTTATTGAGTGAATGTTAACATTCCTATGTATGACTCTCGCAACTTTTCCAATCTAAGATTTTAGCAATGCTACAAATCCCCCGCCGAGAGTTCCTATACATAACTGTCCTCTTTTTCCAAGCTAGAGTTTAGGAAGCCTAGAAACCGTCCCCCCGTAGACGCTTTATGTGAACGTAAGCATTCTATATATGACTCTCGCCTTCCTCCAAACTAGAGCTTAGCAAGCCTACAAACCAACTCCCTATAATTGCTTTCTCTGAATGAATGATATCGTTCCTATATAAGACTCTCGAACTTCTTCCAAACCAGAGTTTAACAAGCCAAAAAAGCACCCCCCATAGATGCTTCCTCTAACTCAAGGCTAATATTCCTATATATGATTCAGCTTCTTCATCCAAACTAGAGTAAGGCAAGCCTACAAATCACACATCAATAGTTGCTTTCTATAAGTAAATGTAAGCATCCCTATATATGACTATAGCAATTCTTCCAAACTGGAGTTTAGCAAGCCTACAGACCCCAGGACTCCACTCCATAGTACCCTGGGCATTGGCGCCTGCCTGTCATGCAGGACATAGGGGCGGACGCTCATCTCAGACACGGCATTGGTGGATTGTAGGCTTTTTTAAGTTTTTGAATTGAAGAACTCTGAGAATTGGAATTCGGTTTAGGGTAAGGTTAGGTGTTAGGGACTAGGATTAGATTTAGGGGTTAGGGTTTTAGGTTAGAATTAGGGTTAGGATTACTGTTAGGGTTAGAGATTAGGATTATGTTTAGTGGTTGGGTTTAGGTTTAGGGTGAGAGGCAAGAGTAAGGGTCAGGGATTAGGGTTACTGTTAGGAGTTAGATTCGGGGCTTACGAAGGGTTTGGTTTAGTGATAGGGTTAGGGCTTACGTTTAATGGTGTGTGTTAGGGCACGGGCCCCGTCTAATGTACGGGGCACTGTGGGTGTGGAGCAAGGCTGCGTCCCCACTTCATCTTACCCTGGGTGTTGGGCTTCAACTGTCACGCAGGACAAAGGCAGAGGCTCATGAAACGCATGGTTAGGATTAAGGTTTAAGGTTAGGGTCAAGGTTGAGGGTTAGGGTGAGGGTTAACAGTTAGAGTTAGGGTAAGGGGGTTAGGGATAGGGTTAGGGTTAAGGGTTAGGTTTATGGTTCAGGTTTAAGGTTAGCATTAGAGGGTAGGGTTAGTGTAACTGTAGGTCAGTGTTGCGGTTAGATCTCTAGGCATTAGGGTAAAGGTCAGGGTTAGGGTTAAGAGTTAGGGTTAAGTTTAATGGTTAAGGATTGGGATTAGGGTTGAGGATTAGGGTTAAGATTATGGGTAATGACTCAGGATCAAAGGTTAGGGTTATTTTTAGGCGTAGGGTTAGCGTAAGGGGTTAGGGTTAGTGTTAGTGTTGTTGGTAGGGTTAAGGTTAGGGTTGGCGTTTCAGAATTAGGGATTAGGTGTTATGGTTATGGCTAGGAGTTAGCGTTAGATTTACGGTACAGGTCTTGTTCTCAGGGTGTCATGCATTAACGTTAAGATAAGGGGTTAAAGTTAGGGTTACGGTGAGCTTTACCTGTTAAGGTGAGCAGTAGGATCAGGGTTAGGTGTTATGTTCTGGGTTAGGGTTATGGGTGAGGGGTAGGGTTTATCCTTAGGGCACGGGCCCTGTATGCACTAGGAGGTGAAGTTAGGGGTCTGTGATGGTCGCTGGGAACCCACTCTATCGCACGCAGTGTATGGGCCTCTGGGTTTCATGCAGGACACTGTGGCAGAGCCGGCTTTCATGCATGGCTTAGTAGGATTGTAGGCTTTCAAAACTCTGAGAAAGCAAGAAGTCTGAGAATTAGATTTCAGGTTAGGATTACGGCACGGTTTAGGGATGAAGATTAGTGGTTAGGGTGAGGGCTTAGGGTTAGGGGTTAGGGTTAGGGTTAGGGTTGCTGGTAGGGTGAAGGTTAGGTTTGACGTTTTAGAATTAGGGATGAGGTGTTACGGTTATGACTATGGTTTAGGATTAGAATTACGGGATAGGGCTTCTTCTCAAGGTGTTATGCATTGACGTTAAGTTAAGGGGCTAAGTTAGGGTTACGGGGAGGTTTATGTTTTAAGGTGAGCAATAGGATCAGGGTTAGGTGTTATGTTCAGGGTGAGGGTTATCTGTTAGGGGTAGTGTTTATACTTAGCGTACGGGCCCTGTCTGCACTGGGCGGGGGGCGGGGGTTAGGGGGATGGGATTGTCCCCGGGAACACACTCTATCGTACGCTGGGTATGGGCTCCTGGGTTTCATGCAGGACACAGTGGCAGAGCCCCCTTTTACTCATGGCATGGGAGGATTGTAGGCTTTCTAAACTCTGAGAAAGCAAGAACTCTGAGAATTAGATTTAGGGGTAGGATTCTGGTAATGTTTAGGGATGAAGATTAGTGTCAGGGTGGAGTCTTGGGTTAGGGGTTGGGGTTAAAGGTTAGTGTTAGGTTTAACAGTTACAGTTAGGTTTACGGTTAAGTCTCAGGGTTCGGGTTAAGGTTTGGGTTTAGCGTTTGGCACAGGGGTAGGCTTCAGTGTTAGCTTCATGGTTAAAGATTAGGAGTAGGGTTAGTGTGAGGGTTAAGGGTAAGGGTCAAGATTAAGGGTTCAGGTTGGGGTTAGGCTTAGGTTTAGGGTTAGGGGTCAAGGGTTAGGATTAGGGTTAAGTGTTGGGCTTAGGGTTGGGGTTTAGTGTTAAGTTTATAGTTAAGGATTAGGGTTAGGGTCAGGGTTAAATGCTTGGGTGCGGGTAATGGTTAGGGTCAGGGTTAAGGTTTATGGATAGGGTTAGTGTTAAGGGTTTACGGGTAGGTTTAGGGTTCAGGGTTAGAGTTAGCATTAGGGCTTAAGGTTAGGATTAGGTGATAGGTTAGATTTTAGGGTTAGATCTAGGCGTTAGAGTAAGGGTTAAGAGATAGGGTTAGGTTTAATGCTTAGGATTAGGGTTAGGGTTTGGGGTTAAAGTAAGTGTTAGGGGTTGGGTTTAAGGATCCAAGGTTAGTGTTATTTTTAGCTGTAGTGTTAGGGTTGGGGATAAGGGATAAGGTTGGCGTGAGGGTTTTCCTTACTGTTAGGGTTAAGGTCAGGCTTAGATTAAAGGTTAAGGTTAGGGTCAGCGTTAAGGGTTAGGGTGAGGGTTAACGGTTACGGTAAAGGTTAAGCGTTAGTGTTAGTTATTAGCGATTAGGGTTTTTGGTAAGTGTTAGGGTTAGGAGTTAGTGTTTTATGAAGGGGTATGGTTAGAATTAGGATTGGGGTTAGTCTTAGGGTTAGGTTTAGGAGTTAGGTTTAGGGTAAAAGGATAGGATTAGGGTTAAGGGTTGGGCTCAGGTTTAGGGTTAAAGTTTAGTGTTAGGGTTAATGTTTAGTGTTATGGTCCAGTTTAAGTGTTAGGGTGAGGGTTAACAGTTAGGATTAGGCTTAGAGGTTGGGGATATAGTGAGGGTTCAGTGTTAGGGTTAGGTTTAGGGTTCAGGGTTAAGGTTAGCTGTAGGGGTTATGGTTAGGGTTAGGTGTTAGGTTAGTGTCAGGGTTAGGTCTAGTCGTGAGGGTAAGGTTTAGGGTTAGCTTTAAGAGCTAGGGTTAGGTTTAATGGTTAGGATTAGGATTACGGTTAAAGGTTAGGGTAATGCTCAGGGGTTAGGGTGAAGGGTTAAGGGTTTTTGTTAGGCATAGCGTTGGGTTTAGAAGTAAGGGTTACTGTCAGTGTTAGGGTTGTAGGCAGGGTTACGGTTAGAGTTAGCGGTTTAGAATTAGGGTTAGGGATTAGGTGTTACAGTGACGACTAGGAGATAGGGTTAGAATTATGGGATAGGGGATGTTCTCAGGAAATGGGTTATGCACTAACGTTAGGATAAGAGGTTAAAGTTAGGCTCATGGTGAGGTTTACGTGTTAAGGGGAGAAATAGGAACAGGGTTAGGTGTTATGTTCACGGTGAGGGATATCTGTTACAGGTATTGTTTATGCTTAGCGCACGGGCCCTGTCTGCCTTAGGCGGGGGTGGGGGGAGGTTAGGGGACTGGGATTGTCACCAGGATCCCACTGTATCGTACTCTGGGTATGGGCCCGTAGGTTTGATGCAGGACACAGTGGTAGAGCCTCCTTTCACGCATGGCATGGGAGGATGGCAGGCTTTCTAAACTCTAAGAAAGCAAGAAGTCTGAGAATTAGATTTAGGGTTAGGATTCTGGTTAGGGTTAAGGATGAAGTTTAGTGTTAGGGTGAGGGCTTAGGGTTATGGATTAGGGTTAGGGTTAAAGGTTACTCTTAGGTTTAACGGTTACAGTTCGGTTTAGGGTTGAGGTTTACAGTTAGGGTTAAGATGAGGGGTTAGGGTTTGGTATAGGGTTAGGGTACAGGGTTAGGGTTAAGTGTTAGGTTTACGGTTGAAGATTAGGATTAGGGTTAGGATTAAAGGTTAGCGTGAGAGTTAACGGTTAGGGTTAAGGTTAAGAGTTAGGGTTAGGGTTTAGGTTTAGGGTTATGGGTTAGGGTTAGCTTTAGGGTTCGAGTTATGTGTTAGGGTTTGTGTTAGAGGTTAGGGTTAGGTTTACTGGTCACGGTTAGTGTTACGTTTAGGGGTTAGCATTAGGGTTAAGGATTAGGTTTAGGATAAGGGTTTAGAGTTAGTGTTGGGCTTTAGGCTCGGGGCTTAGGTTCAGGGTCAGGGGTTAGCGTTGATGGTAGGGCTTAGATTTATCGGTCAGTTTAAGGGCACAGGACCTGGTTAATCTACTGTGAGAGGGGTGCGGTCGGAGTCATCACGAAAGCACAACATCATTCCCTGGGCCCTGGGACAAGATCTACATGCAGGACTCAGGCGGAGCCTCATCTCACACATGGCATGGCTGTATTGTATGCTTGCTTCACTCGGGAATGGAAGTAGTGTGAGAATTAGGGTTAGGGTTGGGGTTAGGGGTTTCGAGTTAGGGGTTAGGCTTGGAGTCAGGGTTAGGTGCTAGGGATTAGTGGTTAGGGTTAGAGTTAGTGTTACGGGTTAGGTGTTAACTCTGGTTTAGGGGGCCAGGGTAAGGTTTAGGTTTGGAGTTAGCGTTAGGGTTAGGCATTAGGGTTAAGGGATAGGGTTAGGGTTAAGGGTTAGGCTTAGGGTAAGGGTTCAGGTTTAGGGTTAGGGTCAGGGTTAAGGGTTAGGGTGAGGGTTAACAGTTAGGGAAAGGGTTAGGGGGTTAGGGATAGGATTAGGTTTAAGGGTTAGGTTTATGGTTCAGGTTTAAGGTTAACATTAGGGGGTTAGGGTTAGTGTTAACTGTAAGTCAGTGTTAGGGTTAGATCTCTAGGCATTAAGGTAAAGGTTAGGTTTAAGGTTAAGTGTTAGGGTTATGTTTAATGGTTAGGCTTGGGATTAGGGTTAAGTGTTAGGGTTAAGGTTAGGGGTTATGACTAAGAATCAACGGTTAGGGTTATTTTTATGCGTAGGTTTAGGGTAAGGTGTTAGGGTTAGTGTTAGTGTTGTTGGTAGGGTTAAGGTTAGGGTTGGCGTTTCAGAATTCGGGATCAGGTGTTATGGTTATGGCTAGGAGTTAGCGTTAGAATTACAGTATAGTGCTTTTTCTCAGGGTGTCATGCATTAACGTTAAGATAAGGTGTTAAAGTTAGGGTTATGGTGAGCTTTACCTCTTAAGGTGAGCAGTATGATCAGGGTTAGGTGTTATGTTCTGGGTTAGTCTTATGGGTGAGGGGTAGGGTTTATGCTCTGGGCACGGGCCCTGTATGCACTAGGAGGCAAAGATAGGGGTCTGTGATGGTCGCTGGTAACCTACTCTATCGTATGCAGTGTATGGGCCTCTGGTTTCCTGCAGGACACTGTCGCAGAGTGAGCTTTCATGCATGGCTTAGTAGGATTGTAGGCTTTCAAAACTCTGAGAAAGCAAGAAGTCTGAGAATTAGATTTCGGGTTAGGATTACGGCACGGTTTAGGGATGAAGATTAGTGTTAGGGTGAGGGCTTAGGGTTAAGGGTTAGGGTTAGGGTTAGGGTTGATGGTAGGTTGAAGTTTAGGGTTGGCACTTTAGAATATGGATGAGGTGTTATGGTTATGGCTAGGGGTTAGGTTTAGAATTATGGGATCGGGCTTCTTCTTTGGGTGCTATGCATTAACGTTAACATAAGGGGATAAATTAGTGTTATGGTTAGGTTTATGTTTTAAGGTGAGCAACAGGATCAGGGTTAGATTTTATGTTTGGAGTTAGGGTTATCTGTTAGGGATAGTGTTTTTGCTTAGCGCACGGGCCCTGTCTTCACCAGGAGGGGGGGTTAGGGACTAGGATTGCCACTGGGAACCCGCTCTATCATGCACTAGTTATGGGTCCCCGGGTTTCTTGCAGGACACAGTGGCAGAGCCTCCTTTTACTCATGACGTGGGAGAATTGTAGGCTTTCTAAACTCTGAGAAAGCAAGAAGTCTGAGAATTAGATTTAGGGGTAGGTTTATGGTAATGTTTAGGGATGAAGGTTAGTGTTAGGGTGCGTTCTTAAGGTCAGTGGTTAGGGTTAAAGGTTAGTGTTAGGTTTAACCGTTACAGTCAGGTTTATGGTTATGTTTTAGGGTTAGGGTTAAGGTTAAGGTTTAGCGTTTGGTACAGTGTTAGGCTTAAGTTTTAGCTTTAGGGTTAAAGATTAGGATTAGGGTTAGGGTTAAGGGCTAGTGTGAGGGTTAATGATAAGGATCAAGACTAAGGGCTAGGGTTTTTGTTAGTGTTAGGAATAAGTCTTCGTGTAGGCTTTAGGGTTAGCGTTAAGTGGTATGGTTAGGGTTAGGTTTAGGGTTCATGGTTAGTGTTATGTTTAGGGGTTAGTGTTAGGGTTAGGGCTTAGGTTTAGGGTAAGGTTTTAGAGTTCGTGTTCAGCGTTACGGTCGGAGCTTATGTTTACCGTTAGGGGTTAGTGTTAGTGTTAGGGCTGAGATTTAGCTTTTAGTTTAAGGGCACAGGACCTGTTTTATCTACGGTGAGAAGGGTGCTGTCGGAGTCTCCACGAAAGCACAAAATCGTTCCCTGATCCTTGGGAAAGGACCTACATGCAGGACTCAGGTGGAGCCTCATCTCACGCATAGTATAGCTGTATTGTAGGCTTGCTTCACTCTGAGAATGGAAGTAGTGTGAGAATCAGGGTTAGGGTTTGGGTTAGGGGTTTGGAGTTTGGGATTATGGTTCGAGTCAGGGTTAGGTCCTAGGGATTAGGAGTTAGGGTTAGTGTTAGGGATAGGGGTTAGTTGTTGGGTTTGGGTTAGGGTGCTAGGGTTAGGTTTAGGGTTGGGGTTAATATTAGGGTTAGCGTTTAGGGTTAAAGGATAGGATTATGGTTAAGGGTTTGGCTTAGGGTTAGGGTTAAGGGTTAGTGTTAAGGTTTAGGGTTAAGTTCAGGGTTACGTGTTAAGGTGAGGGTTAACAGTTAGGGTTATGGTTAGCGTCTTAGGGATAGGGTTAGGGTTAGAGTTAGGGGTTAGGATTAAGGGTGAAGTGTTAGGGTTATTTTTAGGCATAGTTTTAAAGTTAGGGGCTAGGGTAATGTTTGGTTTGATGGTAGGTTTAAGGTTAGGGTTAGCAGTTTAGAATTCGCATTAGGGATTAGGTGTTATGGTTATGGCTTGGAGTTAGGGTTAGAATTCAGAGATAGGAGTTGTTCTCAGGGTAAGTGTTATGCATTAACGTTATGATAAGGGGTTAAATTTAGGGTTATGGTGAGATTTACATTTTAAGGTGAGCAATGGGATCAGGGTCAGGTGTTATGTTCAGGGTTATGGTTAGGGGTGAGGGGTAGGGTTTATGCTTACGACTCGGGCCCTGTCTGCACTAGGCAGGGGGGGAGGGGTTTGGGGTTGTGATTGTCGTCGGGAACCCACTCTAGTGTATGCTGAGTATGGGCACTGGGGTTTCCGGCAGGACACAGTGGTAGAGCCTCCTTTTATTCATGGCATGGGAGGATTGTAGGCTTTCTAACGCTGAGAAAGCAAGAAGTCTGATAATTAGATTTAGGGTTAGGATTATAGTTAGGGTTAGGAATGAGGTTAGTGCTAGGGTGAGGGATTAGGGCTAGGGATTATGGGTAGAGTTAAGGTTAAATGTTAGAGTTAGGTTTAACGGTTACAGTTAGGTTTAGGGTTACGTTTTAGGGTGAGGGTTATGGTTAGGGGTTAGGGTTTGGTACAGGGTTAGGGTTAAGTGTTAGGTTTAGGGTTAAAGATTAGAATTCGGATTAGGGTTGACGGTTAGTGTGAGTGTTAATGGTTAAGTTTGTGTTTAAGGGTTAGGGTTAGGGTTTAGGGCTAGTGTTAAGCGTTCGTGTTAGATTTAGGGTTAGAGTAAAGTGTTATGGTTAGGGTTATGGGTTAGCATTAGGGTTAAAGGTTAAGGGTTAGGTTTATTTTCAGGCACAGTGTTAGGATTAGGTGTTAGGGTTAGTGTTACCGTTAAGGTTTTTTGTAGGCTTAAGGTTAGGTTTAGCAGTTTAGAATTAGGGTTAGGGATTAGGTGTTATGGTTATGGTAAGGAGTTAGGGTTAGAATTATGGCATAGGGGTTGGTCTCAGGGTCAGTTTTATGCTTAAAGTTAGGGTAAGCGGTTAAAGTTAGTGTTACGGTGAGCTTTACGTGTTAAGGTGAGCAATAGGATCAGGGTTAGATTTTATGTTCAGGGTTAGGGTTATGGGTGAGGGGTAGAGTTTATACTTAGGGTTAGGGTTAGGGTTAGGGTTTAGGCTTAAGGATCAAGGGTTAGGGTTAGGGTTAGTGTTAGGGCTGTTGGTAGGGTTAAATTTAGGGTTAGCAGCTTACAATTAGGTATTAGGTTTTACAGTTATGAATAAGAGTTAGGGTTAGAATTATGGGATAGGTGTTGTCCTCAGGGTAAGTATTATTCATTAACGTTAGGATAAGGGGTTAGGATTAGGGTTATGGTGAGTTTTACATGTTAAGGTGAGCAATAGGATCAGGGTCAGATGTTATGATCAGGGTTATGGTTATGGGTTAGGGGCAGTGTTTATGCTTAGGGCACAGGCCCTGTCTTCACTAGGTGGGGGGGCTCGGAGGCTGGGATTGTCACCAGGAACCCACTCTATCGTATGCTGGGTATGGGCCTCTGGGTTTCATGCAGGGCACAGTGGCAGAGCCTCCTTTCATGCATGGCATGGGAGGATTGTAGGCTTTCTAAACTCTGAGAAAGCAAGAAGTCTGAGAATTAGATTTAGGGTTAGGATTACGGTTAGGGTTAGGGATGAAGTTTAGTGTTAGGGAGAGGGCTTAGTGTTAGGGATTAGGGTTTGGTACAGGGTTAGGGTTAAGTGTTCGGCTTAGGGGTAAAGATTAGGATTAGTGTTAGGTTTAAGGGTTAGCTGAGGGTTAACGGTTAGGGTTAAGGTGAAGGGTTAGGGTTAGGGTTTAGGGTTAGGATTAGGGGTTCGTGTTAGGTTTAGGGTTACACTTAAGTGTTAGGGTTTAGGTTCAGGTTTAGGGTTCATGGTTAAGGTTATGTTTAGGGGTTAGGTTTAGGGGTTAGGTTTGGTGTAAGGGTATAGTGTTAGTGAAGGGAGTTTGGGTCAGGGTTTCTGTTTAGGGTAGGGGTTAGTGTTAGGACTTAGATTTAGCGATTAGTTTAAGGTCAGAGGACCTGTTTAATCTATGGTGAGAAGGGTGTGGAATCGGTCGCTGAGACACCACAGCATTGTACCCTGGGCCTTGGGCTCAGACCTACATGCAGGAATCAGGGGGAGCCTGTTCTCATGCATGGCATGGTTGTATTGTAGGCTTGGTTAACTCTTAGAATGGAAGAAGTGTGAGAATTAGGGTTATGGTTAGGGTTAGGGATTTGGGTTTAGGAGAGAGTGTTCAAATGAGGGTTAGGGGTTAGGCATTAGGGGTTAGGGTTAGTGTTAGGGTTAGGGGTTGGGGTGAGGGTTGGGTTAGGGGCTAGGGTTAGGTTTAGGGTTGGGGTTAGTGTTAGCGTTCGAGTTAGGGATTAGAGTTAGGGTTAAGGGATAGGATTAGGGTTAAGACTTTGGCTTAGGGTTCAGGTTAAGGGTTAGGGTTATGGTTAAAGATTAGTGTTAGTTTAAACAGTTACAGTTAGGTTTAGGGTTAAATTTTAGGGTGAGGGCTTTTTAAACTCTGAGAGAGGAAGACGTCTGAGATTAAGATTTAGGAATAGGATTATGGTTAGGATTAGGGATGACGATTAGTGTTAGGGTGAGGGCTTAGGGTTAAGGGTTAGGGTTAGAGTTAGGGTTAAGGTTAGTGTTAGTTTTAACGGTTAAAGTTAGGTTTAGGGTTAAGGTTTATTGTCAGGGTTAAGGTCAGGGGTTAGGGTTTCGTACAGGGTAAGAGTTAAGTGTTAGGTTTAGGGTTAAAGATTAGCATTATGGTTAGTGTTAAAGGTTAGTGTGAGGGTAAAAGTTTAGGGTTAAGTTTAAGGGCTAGGGTTAGGGGTTAGTGTTAGGGTTAAGGGGTCTTGTTAGGTTTAGGGTTACAGTTAAGTGTTATGGTTAGTGTTAGGGGTTACGGTTAGGCTTAGGGTTCATGGTTAGTGTAACATTTAGGGGTTAGGGCTAGGGTTAAATGATAGTGTTAGAGTTAAGGCTTAGGCTTTGGGTAAAGGTTTAGGGATAGGTTTACGGGTTAGGGTTAGTGTCAGGGTTAAATGTTAGGGTGAGAGTTAACAGTTATGGTTAGGGTTATTGGTTAGGGGTTGTGTTTATGCTTAGGGCACGTGCCTTGTCTGCACTAGGCGGAGAGGTTAGGGGGCTAGCATATTCGCCGGGAAATCACTCTATCGTATGCTGGGTATTGGCCCCTGGACACAGTGGCAGGGCCTCCTTTCACACATGGCGTGGGAGGATTATAGGCTTTCTAAACTCTGAGAAAGAAAAAGTCTGAGAATTAGATTTAGGGTTAGGATTATGGTTAGAATTAGGGATGAAGTTTAGTGTTAAGGTGATGCCTTAGGGTTAGGGGTTAGGTTTAGGGTCAGAGTTAAAGGTTAGTGTTAGGTTTAACAGTTACAGTTAGGTTTAGCGTTAAGGTTTAGTGTTAGGGTTCAGTTTAGGGGATAGGTTTTGGTACAGGTTAAGGTTTAAGTGTTAAGTTTAGAGTTAAAGATTACAATTAGGGTTAGGTTTAAAGGTAAGTGTGAGGATTAACGGTTAGGGTTAAGCATGAGGGTTAGGGATTAGGTTTAGTGTTAAGGGTTTATGTTAGTTTAGGGTTAGAGTTAAGTGTTATGGTTAGGGTTAGGGGTTAGGGTTAGATATAGGGTGCATGGTTAGGGTTACGTTTAGGGGTTAGGGTTACAGGTTAGGTTTAGGGTGAGTGTTTGGTGTTAGTGTTGGGCATTAGGATAATGGCTTAGGTTTAGGGTTAGCATTTAGGTTTAGTGTTAGGGCTTAGATTTAGCGGTTAGTTTAAGGGCACAGGACCTGTTTAATCTATGGTGAGAAGGGTGCAGAATTGGTCCCCTTGACACCACACCATCGTACCTGGGCCTTGGGCCCAGACCTACATGCAGGACTCAGGCGGAGCCTCTTCTCACTCATGGCATGGCTCTATTGTAGGCTTGGTGAACTCTGAAAATGGAGGAAGTGTGAGAATTAGGGTTATGGTTATGGTTAATTGTTTGGGGTTAGGGGTTAGGGTTCGAGTGTGGTTCAGGGGTTAGAAATTAGGAGTTAGTGTTAGTGTTAGGGTTAGGGGTTAGGGGTTAGTGTTGGTTTAGGGGCTAGGGTTAGATTCAGAGTTAGGGTTAGGGTTAGGGATTATGGTTAGGGTTAGGAATTAGGGTTAGGGTTAGGCTTAAGGGATAGGATTAGGGTAAAGGGTTAAGGCTTAGGGTTAGCATTAGGGATTAGGGTTAGGGTTAAGTGTTAGGGTTTTGGTCTGATTTAAGGGTTAGGGTGAGCGTTAACAGTTAGGGTTAAGGTTAATTGTTAGGATTGGGGGTTAGGCTTAAGGATTCATATTAGGGTTAGGGTATAAGGGTGAGACTTAAGTCTTATGGTTAGGGACAGGGCTTTTGGTTAGGGATAAGGGTTAGGAGTTAGGGTTACTTTTAGGCATAGGGTAGGATTAGGGGTGAGGGTTAGGGTTAGGGTTAGTGTTAGGGTTGTTGGTAGTGTTAAGGTTAGGGTTAGCAGTTTAGAATTAGGGTTAGGGATTAGGTTTTATGGTTATGGCTAAGATTTAGGGTTAGAATTATGGGATAGGCGTTGTTCTCAGTGTAAGTGTTATGCATTAACTTTCGGAGATGCGGTTAAAGTTAGGGTTACAGTGTGGTCTACATGATAAGGTGAGCAGTAGGATCAGGGTTAGGTGTTACATTCAAGGTTAGGGTTATATGTTAGGCGTACTTTTTATGCTTAGGGCACGAGCCCTGTCTGCACTAGGCGGGAGGATTAGGGGTCTAGGATTGTGGCCGAGAACTTTCTCTATTGTACACTGGGTATGGGTCCCTGGGTTTCATGCAGGACACAGTGGCAGAGCCTCTTTTCACGCATGGCATGGGAGGATTGTAGGCTTTCTAAACTCTGAGAAAGCAAGAAGTCTGAGAATTAGATTTAGGGATAGGATTATGGTTAGTGTTAAGGATAAAGTTTAGCATTAGGGTGAGGGCTTAGGGTTAGGGGTTAGAGTTACGGTCAGGGTTAAAGGTTAGTGTTAGGTTTAATGGTTACAGTTAGCTTTAGGGTCAAGTGTTAGGGTTAAGGTTAAGGTTAGGGGTTAGGTTTTGGTACAGGGTAAGGGTTAACTGTTAGGTTTAGGGTTAAAGATTACGATTAGGGTTAGGTTTAAGGGTTAGTGTGAGAGTTAACGGTTAGGGTTAAGGTTAAGTGTTAGGGTTAGTGGTTAAGTTTAGGTTTAAGTGTTCATGTTAGGTTTAGGGTTAGAGTTAAGTGTTATGGTTAGGGTTTGGGGTTAGGGTTAGGTTTAGGGTTCATCGTTAGGGTTACGTTTAGGCATTAGGGTTATGGGTAAGGATTAGGGTAAGGGTTTAATGTTAGTGTTGGGCGTTAGGGTCAGGGCTTAAGTTTAGGGTTAAGGGTTAGTGTTAGAGTTAGCGTTAGGGCTTAGATTTAGAGGTTATTTTAAGGGCACAGGACCTGTGTAATCTATGGTGAGAAGTGTGCAGAATGGGTCATCGCCACACCACACCATCGTACCCTAGGCCTTGGGCCCAGACCTACATGCAGGTCTCAGGCAGAGCCTCTTCTCACGCATGGCATGGTTTTATTGTAGGCTTGGCTAACTCTGAGAATGGAGGAAGTGTGAGAATTATGGTTATGATTAGGGTTAGGTGTTTGGGGTTAGGGGTTAGTGTTCGCGTGAGGGTTAGGTGTTAGGGATTAGGGGTTAGGGTTAATGTTAGCATTAGGGGTTAACGGTTAGGGTTGGGTTAGGGACTAGAGATAGATTTAGGGTTGGGGTTAGGGTTAGGGTTAGGGTTAGGGGTTAGGGTTAGGGTTAAGGGATAGGATTAGGGTTAAGTGTTAAGGCTTAGGGTTAGCATTAAGGGATAGGGTTAGGGTTAAGGGTTAGGGTTATGGTCCGAGTTAAGGGTTAGGGTGAGGGTTAACAGTTAGGGTTAGGGTTATAAGTTAGGGATAGTGTTAGGTTTAAGGTCTAGGGTTAGGGTTAGAGGTAGCTTTACTGCTAAGATTAGGTCTCGGCATTAAGGTAAGGGTTAGTGTTAGGGTTAAGGGTTAGGGTTAGGTTTAATTGTTAGGATTAGGATCAGAATTAAGGGTTAGGCTTAGGGTTAGGGGATAGGGTTAGGGTTTAGGGTAAACTTTTAAGGTTATGTTTAGGGATAAGGTTAGGGTTAGCGTTTAAGGTTAGGGTTAGTATTAGGGTTGTTTGTAGGGTTAAGGTAATGTTTAGTGGTTAGAATTAGGGTTAGGGATTAGGGGTTACTGTTATGGCTAGGAGTTAGGGTTAGAATTAAGTGATAGGGGTTGTTCTTAGCATAAGTGTTATGCATTAATGTTAGGATAAGTGGTTAAAGTTAGGTTTACGGTGAGGTTTATGTGTTAAGGTGAGCAATAGGATCAGGGTTAGAATTATGAGTGAGGGGTAGGGTTTTGCTTAGGGTATGGGCCCTGTGTGCCCTAGGAGTGGGATTGAGGGGGATGTGATTGTCACCAGAAACCCACTCTATCGTATGCAGGGTATGGGCCCATGGGTTTCTTGTAGGACACTCTGGCAGAGCCTGATTTCACGCATGGTAAAGGAGGATTGTAAGCTTTCAAATCTCTAAGAAAGTAAGAAGTCTGAGAATTAGATTTAAGGTTAGGATTATCGTTATGGTTAGGGATGAAGTTTAATCTTAGGGTGAGGGCTTCGGGTAAGGGGATACGGTTAGTTTTAGGGTTAAAAGTTACTGTTAGGTTTAACAGTTACAGTTAGACTTAGGGTTTAGGTTTAGGGTTAGGGTTAAGCTTAGGGGTTATGGTTTGGTACAGGGTTAGGGTTAAGTGTTAGGGTTAGGGTTAAAGATCATGACAAGGGTTAGAGTTAAGGGTTAGTTTGAGTGTTAACAGTAGGGTTAAGGATAACTTTTAGGGTTAGGGGTTAGGATTAGTGTTAGGGCTGAGATTTAGCGGTTAGTTTAAGGGCACAGGACCTGTTTAATCTATGGTGAGAGTGGTGCACAGGGTCGCTGCGACACAACACCACCGTACGCTGGGCCTTGGGCCAAGACCTACATACAGGACTCAGGTGGAGCCTCTTCTCACGCATGACATGGCTGTATTGTAGGCTTGGTTAACTCTGAGAATGGGAGAAGTGTCAGAAATCGGGTTAGGGCTGGCTGTAGGTGTTTTTAACCCCTAACCCTAACACTAACCCCCTAATCCTAACCCTAACACTAACCCCAAGGTTAAATCTAACCTTAACCCCTACGACAACCCTAACCCTAACCCTAACCCCTCTCACTGTAGAATAAACAGGTCCTGTGCCCTTAAACTAACCACTAAATCTAAGCCCTAACATCAACCCTAACCTCTGACCCTAAACCTAATCCCTGAGCCTAAAGCCCAACACTAACTCTAAACTCTTACCCTAAAGCTAATCCCTAACCCTAATGCTAACCTCTAAACGTAACCCTAACTGTGAACCCTAAACCTAACCCTAACCTCGAGTGCTAACCATAGCACTTAACTCTAACCCTAAACCTAACATGAACCCTTAATCCTAACACTAACCCTAACCCTAACCCTAACTCTTAACTTTAACCCTGACTGTTAACCCTCACACTAACCTTTAAACCTAACCTTAATCGTAATCTTTAACCCTAAACCTAATATTTAACCCTAATCCTGTACCAAACCCTAAACCCTAACCTTAAACCTAACCATAAACCTTAACCCTGAACCTAACTGTAACGGTTAAAACTAAGAGTAACCTGTAACGCTACCCGTAACCCCTAACTCTAAGCCTTCACCCTAATACTAACCTTGATCCTTAACCCGAACCCTAACCCTAACCCTAAATCTAATTCTCAGTCTTCTTGCTTTCTTAGAGTTTAGAAAGCCTACAATCCTCCCATGCCATGCGTGAAAGGAGGCTCTTCCACTGTGTCCTGAATGAACCGCTGGGGCCCATAACCAGAGTACGATAGAGTGGGTTCCTGGTGACAATCCCAGCCCCCTAACCCCCCCCCCCCGCCTAATGCAGACAAGGCCCGTGCCCTAAGCATAAACTCTACACCTCACCCAAAACTCTAACCCTGAAAATAACATTTAACCCTGATTCTATTGCTCACCTTAGAATGTAAACCTCACCGTAACCTGAACTTTAACCTCTTATCCTAACGTTAATGCATAACACTTACCCTGAGATTAACCCCTATCCCATAATTCTAACCCTATCTCCTAGTCATAACTGTGACAACTAATCCCTAACCCTAATTCTAAACCACTAACACTAACTGTTACCCTACGTAGTTACTGTTACGGTAACCTACTGTTACCCTAACACTGAACCTAACCCTTACTCCTAACGCCAAAGCTATGGCTAAAAATAATGCTAACCCTTGACCCTTTACCCTAACTCCTAACCCTAACCCTAATCCTAACCACTAAACCCAACCTTAGCTCTTAACCCTAACCCTAAACCTTACCCTGACGCCTAGACCTAACACTAACACTAAACTAACACCTAACCCTAATCATAACCCCTAAAGCTAACCCTAACCCTGAACCCTAAACCTAACTCTAACACTTAATACTAACTATATCCCTAACCCCTAACCCCAACCCTAACCCTAACCGTTAACCCTCACCCTAACCCTTAAACCGGACCCTAACACTAAATCTTAACCCTAAAGCTACGCCCAACCCTTAACCATAATCCTATCCCTTAACCCTAAACCTAACCCCTAACCCTAAACCTAACACTAACCCCAATCCTAATTCTAACCATAGCCCTTAATACATCACTACGCCTAACCCCTAACCCTAACCCTAACCCCTAATGCTAACCCTAACACTGAACCCTAAACCTAACCCTATCCCTAACCCTTAAACATAACTCTATCCCTAACCAATAATCCTAAGCCTATTCTTTAACCCTCACCCTAGAGCTTAACTCAAACCGTAACCCTAAGCCTAAACCCCAACCCTAACACTTAACACAAACCCTAAGCCTAAACACTTAACGCCAATCCTATCCTTTAACCCTAACACTAACCCTGATGCCTAATCCTAACCCTAACACTAACCCCAACCATAAATCTAACCCTAGCCCCTAACGCAAAACTAACCCCTAACCCTAACACTAACCCTAAATCCTAGTCCCTAACCACTAAACCTCACTTGAACCCTAACCCCTAACACCAAACCCTTAACCCTAACCATAACCCTATTTCTCACACTACTTCCATTCTCAGAGTTAACCAAGCCTAAAATACAACCATGCAATGCGTGAGTAGAGTTTCCGCATGAGTCCTGCAAGTAGGTCTGGGCCAAAGGCCCAGGATCCGATGGTGTGGTGTCGCATGGAAACATTCTGCACCCTTCTCACCATAGATTACACAGGTCCTGTACCCTTAAACTAACCGCCAAATCAAAGCCCAAACACTGACCCTAACCCCTAACCCTACCTAAGCCCTGACCCTAATGCCCAACACTAACACTAAACGCTTACCCTAAACCTAACCCCTAAATGTAACCTTAACCATGAACCCTAAACCTAACCCAAACCCCTAACCCTAACCATAACACTTAACTCTAACCCTAAACCTAACATGAACACTTAACCCTAACCCTAACCCATAAACCTAACACTTAACCTTAACCCTAACCGTTAACCCTCACACTAAACCTTAACCCTAACCCTAATCCTAATCTTTAAGCCTAAACCTAGCACTTAACCCTTACCCTGTACCAAAACCTAACCCCTAATCTTAACCCTAAGCTTAAACCTTAAAGCTTAACCCTAAACCTAACTGTAACTGTTAAACCTAACACTAACCTTTAACCCTGACCCTAACTGAAACCCCTAACCCTAAGCCCTCACCATAACAGTAACCTATATTGCTAACCCTAACCCTAATCCTAGCCCTAAATTTAATTCTCAGACTTCTTGCTTTCTCAGAGTTTACAAAGCCTACAATCCTCCCATGCCATGTGTAGAAGGAGGCTTGGCCACTGTGTCCGGCATGAAACCAAGGGGCCCATACCCAGTGTATGATAGAGTGGCTTCCGGCATCTATCCCAGCCCTCTAAGCCCCCTCCTAGAGCAGAGAGGGCTCGTGATATAAGCATAAACACTACCCCTCACCCATAACCCTAACCCTGAACATCACAGCTCACCCTGATACTATTGCTCACCTTAACACATCAACCTCACCATAACTCTAACTTGAACCTGTTATCCTAACGTTAATGCATAAGACTTACCCTAAGAACAACCCCTATCCCTTAATTCTAACCCTAACTCCTAGCCACAATTGTAACACCTAATCCCTAAGGCTAATTCAAAACTGCTAAACATTACCTTATCCCTACAAACTAACCCTAACCCTAACCGCTAACCCTAACCGTACACCTAAAAATAACCGTAACACTTGACACTTAACCCTAACCCTTAACCCTGATCCTAATCCTAACAATTAAACCTAACCCTAACTCTTAAGCCTAACACTAACACGTACCCTAATGCCTAGACCTAACCCTAAGAGTAAACGTAACCCCTAACCCTAACCCTAATCCCTAATGCTAACCCTAACACTGAACCCTAATCCTAAGCCTTAAACCTAACTCTATCCTTAACCCATAACCCTAGCCCTAACCGTTAACCCCACACTAACCCTTAACTCGAACTGTAACCCTAACCCTTAAAACTAAACCTAACACTTAACGCTAACCCTAAGCCTTAACGCTTAACCCTTATCCTATCCCTTAACCCTAACCCTAACCCATAACGCTAACCCTAACCCCACTCTAAATCTAACCCTAGCCCCTAACCCAACCCTAACCCCTAAGCCCTAACCCTATCACTAAACCCAACACCTACTCCCTAACCCCTAATCCTCACTCGAAGCTTAAGCCCTAACCCTAAGCCCTCTCCCTGACTAATCTTCATCCCTAACCCTAACCATAATCCTAACCCTAAATCTAATTCTCAGACTTCTTGCTATCTCAGAGTTTTAAAAGCCTACAATTCTCCAAAGCCATGCGTGAAAGCTGGCTCTGCCACAGTGTCCTGCATGAAACCCAGGAGCCCATACTCTGTGTACAATAGAGTGGGTTCCCGGGGACAATCACAGCCCTCTAACTCCCCCTGCTAGTGCTGACAGGGCCCATGCCCTAAGCAAAAACCCTGCACCTCACCCATAACCCTAACCCTGAACATAACACCTAACCCTGATGTTATTGTTCACCTTAACACGTAAACCTCACTGTAACCCTAACTTTAACCCCTATCCTAATGTTATTGCATAACACTTACCCTAAGAACAAACCCTATCCCTTAATTCTAAGTCTAACTCCTAGCATAACCGTAACACCTAATCCCTAACCTTAATTCTAAACTGCTAAACATTACCTTCACCCTACAAACAACCCTAACACTAACCCTAACTCTAACCGCTAACCCTAACCCTAACCATTACCCTCATCATAATCCTAACAATTAAACCTAACCCTAATTCTTAACCCTAACACGAACCATTACCATAATGCCTAGACCTAACCCTAACTGTAACCCTAACCCCTAACCCTAACCCTAACCGCTAATGCTAACCCTAACCCCGAACCCTAAACCTAACCCTAACCCTATCCCTTAAACCTATTACTATCCCTAAACCATTACCCTAATCGCAACTGTTAACCCTCACTCTCACCCTTAACTTGGACCGAAACCCTAACCCTTAACCCTAACCTTAACCCTTACTGCTAATCTTAAGCCTTCACCCTTTACCTTAATCCTATCTTGTAAGCCTAACCCTAACGCTGACCCCTAACCCACCTGAACATTAACCCTAAACCTAAATCTAACGCTAGCCCCTTACAAAAACCTAACACCTAAGCCCTGACACACTAATCCTAACTTCTAATTCCTAACCACTAAACTTCACTCAAACCCAAACCTCTAACCCCAAACACATAACCCTAACCATAACCCTAATTCTCACACTTCCTTTGTTCTCAGAGTTGACCAAGCCTACAATAGAGCCATGCCACGAGTGAGAAGAGGCTCTGCCTGAGTCCTGCATGTAGGTCTGGGCCCAAGGCCCAAGTACGATGGTGTGGTGTTGAGGCGACCCAGTCTGCACCCTTCCCACCATAGATTAAACAGAGCATGTGCCCTTAAACTAACCACTAAATCTAAGCCCTAACACTAAACCTAAATCCTAACCCTAAACCTCGGCCCTTATCCTAACGCCCAACAGTAACATTAAACACTCGCCCTAAACTTAACCCGTAACCCGAACCCCTAAATGTAACCCTAACCATGAACCCTAAACCTAACCCTAACCTCTAGCCATAACCATAACACTTAACTCTAAACCTAAATGTTACATGAAGCCTTATTCCTAACCCTAAGCCCAACCCTAACCCTTAATCTTGAAACTTACCATTAACCCTCACACTAACCCTTAACCCTAACCCTAATCCTAATCTTTAACCATAAAGCTAACACTGAAGCCTAACCCTGTGCCAAACGATAAAACCAAACCTTAACCCTAACCCTGAAACTTAACCGTAAACGTAACTGTAACTGTTAAAAATAACACAAACCTTTAACCCTAACCCCTAACCCTAAGAGCCCACCCTAACACTAATCTTCCTCGATAAACATTACCATAATCCTACCCCTAAATCTAATTGTCAGACTTCTTGCTTTCTCAGAGTTTAGAAAGCCTAAAATCCTCCCATGCCATGAGTAAAAGGGGGCTCTACCACTGTGTCCTGCATGAAACCCAGGAGCCCATATCCAGCGTACGATAGAGTGGGTTCCCGGGGACAATCCCATCCCCCTAACCCCAGCCCCCCGCCCAGTGCAGACAGGGCCTGTACGCTAAGTATAAACACTACCCCTAACAGATAACCCTCACCCTAAATATAACACCTGACCCTGATCCTATTGCTCACCTTAAAACATAAACCTCCCCGTAACCCTAACTTATCCCCTTATCTTAACCTTAATGCATAAAACCCTGAGAAGAAGCCCCATCCCATAATTCTAATCCTAATCCCCAGCCATAACCATAAGACCTCATCCCTAATTCTAAAATGCCAACCCTAAACTTCACCCTACAAACAACCCTAACCCTAACCCTAACCTCTAACCCTAAGCCCTCACCCTATCACTAATCTTCATCCCTAAACCGTACCGTAATCCTAAGCCTAAATCTAATTCTCAGACTTCTTGCTTTCTCAGAGTTTTGAAAGCCTACAATCCTACTAAGCCATGCATGAAAGCCGGCTCTGCCACAGTGTCCTGCAAGAAACCCAGAGGACCATACACAGCGTACGATAGAGTGGGTTCCCAGCGACCACAACCGACCCCTAACTTCGATTCCTAGGGCATACAGGGCCCATGCCCTAAGCATAAACACTACCCCTCACCCATAACCCTAACCCAGAACATAACACCTAACCCTGATCCTACTGCTCACCTTAACACGTAAACCTCACCGTAACCCTAATTTTAACCCCATATCGTAACGTTAATGCATGACACCCTGAGAACAAGCCTTATACCGTAATTCTAACCCTAACTCCTAGCCATAAGCATAACACCTAATCTCTAATTCTGAAACACCAACCCTAACCTTAACCCTACCAACAACACTAACACTAATCCTAACCCCTTACCCTAACCCTACGCCTAAAAATAACCGTAACCGTTGATCCTTAGTCATAACCCCTAACCTTAACCCGAACCCTTAACCCTAATCCCAATCCTAACCATTAAACATAACCCCAACTCTTAACCCTAACTCTAACCTTTACCTTAATGCCTAGAGTTCTAACCCCAACACTGACCTACAGTTAGAAGTAACACAAACCCCTAATGCTAACCTTAAACCTGAACAATAAACCTAATCCTTAACCATAACACCCTAACCCTAACCCTAACCCTTAACCCTGACCCTAACCCTAAACCTTAACCCTAACCCTGAACCCTAACCCTAAGCCTACCCTTAACCCTAACCCTATCCATTAACCCTAACCGCTAACGATAACACTTACCCCAACCCTAAACCTACCCCTGGCTCCCTAACCCAGAATTAACACCGAACCCGTAACACTAACTCTACCCCTAACCACTAGCACCTAACCCTGACTCGAAACCTAACCCCTAACTCGAAACCCCTAACCCCAAACCTAACCTTAATTCTCACACTACTTCCATTCCCGAATGAAGCAAGCCTACAATACAGCCATGCCATGTGTGAGATGAGGATCCACCTGAGTCCTGCATGTAGGTCTTGTCCCAGGGCCCAGGGAATGATGTTGTGCTTTCGTGGTGACTCCGACCGCACCCCTCTCACCGTAGATTAACCAGGTCCTGTGCCCTTAAACTGACCGCTAAATCTAAGCCCTACCACCAACCCTAACCTCTGACCCTGAACCTAAGCCCCGAGCCTAAAGCCCAACACTAACTCTAAACCCTTACCCTAAACCTAATCCCTAACCCTAATGCTAACCCCTAAACATAACCCTAACCGTGAACAGTAAACCTAACCCTAACCTCTAACACAAACCCTAACACATAACTCTAACCCTAAAACTAACCCTAACCCTTAACCCTAAACCTAAACCCTAACCCTAACCCTTAACCTTAATCTTAACCGTTAACTCTCATGCTAACCTTTAATCCTAACCCTAATCCTAATCTTCAACCCTAAACCTAACACAACCCTAACCCTGTAGAAAACCTAACCCCTCATCTTAACCCTATCCGCAAACCTCAACCCCAACACGAACTGTAACCGTTAAACCTAATAGTAACCTTAAACCGTAACCCTAATCTGTAACCCTATCCCCTCACCATAACACTACACTTCATCCTGAACCCTAACCATAATCCTAACCCTAAATCTAATTCTCAGACTTCTTGCTTTCTTAGAGTTTAGAAAGCCTGCAATCCTCCCGTGCCATGTGTGAAAGGAGGCTCTACCACTGTGTCCTGCATGAAATCCACGGGCCCATACCCAGAGTCCGATACAGTGGGTTCCCGGTGACAATCCCAGCCCCCTAACCTCCCCCCAGCTTAATGCCGACAGGGCCCGTGCGCTAAGCATAAATGATACCTTTAACAGATAACCCTAACCCTGAACATGGCACCTAACCCTGTTCCTATTTCTCCCCTTAACACGTAAACCTCACCGTGAGCCTAACTTTAACCTCTTAACGTAACGTTAATGCATAACCCATTCCCTGAGAACATCCCCTATCCCATAATTCTAACCCTATCTCCTAGTCATAACTGTAACACCTAATCCCTAACCCTAATTCTCCACCGCTAAGCCTAACCATAACGCTGCCTACAACCCTAACACTGACAGGAACCCTTAGTTCTAACCCCAACGCTATGCCTAACAAAAGCCCTAACCCTTCACCCTTCACCCTAACCCCTAAGCATTACCCTAGCCTTTAACCGTAATCCTAATCCTAACCATTAAACCTAACCCTAGCTCTTAAAGCTAACCCTAAACCTTACCCTCACGACTAGACCTAACCCTGACACTAACCTAACACCTAACCCTAACCATAACCCCTAAAGCTAACCCTAACCCTGAACCCTAAACCTAACCCTAACACTGAACCTTCACTATATCCCTAACCCCTAAGCCTAATCCTAACTGTTAACCCTCACCCTAACACTTAAACTGGACCATAACACTAAACATTAACCCTAACACTAAACTTTAACCCTAACCATAAGCCCAACACTTAACCCTAATCCTATCCCCTAACCCTAAGCCCTAACCCTAAACCTAACCCTAACCCCAACCCTAACCCTTAATCTTGACCCTTACCATTAACCCTCACACTAACCCTAATCCTAATCTTTAACCATAAAGCTAACACTGAAGCCTAACCCTGTGCCAAACGCTAAACCCAAACCTTAACCCTAACCCTGAAACTTAACCATAAACCTAACTGTAACTGTTACACCTAACACTAACCTCTAACCCTAACCCCTAACCCTAAGACCCCACCTTAACACTAACGCTAACCCTAAACATTATCATAATCCTACCCCAAATCTAATTCTCGGACTTCTTGCTTTCTTAGAGTTTAGAAAGCCTAAAATCCTCCCATGCCATGAGTAAAAGGGGGCTCTGCAGCTCTCTCTTGCATGAAACCAGGAGCCCATACCTAGCGTATGATAGAGTGGGTTCCCGGGGACAATCCCATCCCCCTAACCCCAGCCCGCCGCCCAGTGCAGACAGGGCCTGTACGCTAAGTATAAACACTACCCCTAACAGATAACCCTCACCCTGAACATAGCACCTGACCCTGATCCTATTGCTCACCTTAAAACATAAACCTCCCCGTAACCCTAACTTATCCCCTTATCTTAACCTTAATGCATAACACCCTGAGAAGAAGCCCTATCCCATAATTCTAATCCTAACCCCTAGCCATAACCCTAACACCTCATCCCTAATTCTAAAATGCCAACCCTAACCTTCACCCTGCCAACAACCCTAACCCTAACCCTAACCCCTAACCCTAAGCCCTCACCCTATCGCTAATCTTCATCCCTAAACCGTACCATAATCCTAACCCTAAATCTAAATCTCAGACTTGCTTTCTCAGAGTTTTGAAAGCCTACAATCCTACTAAGCCATGCATGAAAGCCCGCTCTGCCACAGTGTCCTGCATGAAACCCAGAGGCCCATACACTGCGTACGATAGAGTGGGCTCCCAGCGACCATCACAGACCCCTAACTTCGCCTCCTAGTGCATACAGGGCCCGTGCCCTAAGCATAAACCCTACCCCACACCCATAACCCTAACCCAGAACATAACACCTAACCCTGATCCTACTGCTCACCTTAACACGTAAACCTCACCCTAACCCTAACTTAACCCCTTATCTTAACGATAATGCATGACACCCTGAGAACAAGCCCTATACCGTAATTCTAACCCTAACTCCTAGCCATAACCATAACACCTAATCCCTAATTCTGAAACGCCAACCCTAACCTTAACCCTACCGACAACACTAACACTAACCCTAAAACCCTTACCCTAACCCTACGCCTAAAAATAACCCTAACCATTGATCCTTAGTCGTAACCCCTAAAGCTTAACCCTAACCCTTAACGCTAATCCCAATCCTAACCATTAAACATAACCCTACTTAACCCTAACCCTAACCTATACGCTAATGCCTAGAGATCTAACCCCAACACTGACCTACAGTTAACACTAACCCTAACCCCTAATCCTAACCTTAAACCTGAACCATAAACCTAACCCTGAACCCTAACCCTATTCCTAACCCCCTAACCCTAACCCTAACTGTTAAGCCTCACCCTAACACTTAACCCTGACTCTAACCCTAAACCTTAACCCTAACCCTGAACCCTAACCCTAAGCCTAACCCTTAACCCTAACCCTATCCCTTAACCCTAACCCCCAACCCTAACGCTAACCCCAACCCTAAACCTAACCCTGGCCCCCAACCCAGACTTAACACCTAACCCCTAACACTAACTCTAAACCTAACCACTAATCCCTAGCACCTGACCCTGACTCGAAACCTAACCCCTAACTCGAAACCCCTAACCCCAAACCTAACCCTAATTCTCACACTACTTCCATTCCCAGAGTGAAGCAAGCCTACAATACAGCCATGCCATGTGTGAGATGAGGCTCTGCCTGAGTCCTGCATGTAGGTTTT
Organism: Eulemur rufifrons; assembly: GCF_041146395.1. Classification (NCBI taxonomy): domain Eukaryota; kingdom Metazoa; phylum Chordata; class Mammalia; order Primates; family Lemuridae; genus Eulemur; species Eulemur rufifrons. Next base: position 5,534,245 of record NC_091001.1, read on the forward strand.
GTCCCAAGGCCCAGGGAATGATGTTGTGCTTTTGTGGTGACTCCGACCACACCCCTCTCACCGTAGATTAACCAGGTCCTGTGCCCTTAAACTGACCGCTAAATCTAAGCCCTACCACCAACACTAACCTCTGACCCTGAACCTAAGCCCCGAGCCTAAAGCCCAACACTAACTCTAAACACTTACCCTAAACCTAATCCCTAACCCTAATGCTAACCCCTAAACGTAACTCTAACCACGAACAGTAAACCTAACCCTAACCTCTAACACAAACCCTAACACATAACTCTAACCCTAAAACTAACCCTAACCCTTAACCCTAAACCTAAACCCTAACCCTAACCCTTAACCTTAATCTTAACCGTTAACTCTCATGCTAACCTTTAATCCTAACCCTAATCCTAATCTTCAACCCTAAACCGAACACAACCCTAACCCTGTACCAAACCCTGACCCCTCATCTTAACCCTATCCGCAAACCTCAACCCCAAAACGAACTGTAACCGTTAAACCTAACAGTAACCTTAAACCGTAACCCTAATCTGTAACCCTATCCCCTCACCATAACACTACACTTCATCCTGAACCCTAACCATAATCCTAACCCTAAATCTAATTCTCAGACTTCTTGCTTTCTTAGAGTTTAGAAAGCCTGCAATCCTCCCGTGCCATGTGTGAAAGGAGGCTCTACCACTGTGTCCTGCATGAAATCCATGGGCCCATACCCAGAGTCCGATACAGTGGGTTCCCGGTGACAATCCCAGCCCCCTAACCTCCCCCCAGCCTAATGCCGACAGGGCCCGTGCGCTAAGCATAAATGATACCTTTAACAGATAACCCTAACCCTGAACATGGCACCTAACCCTGTTCCTATTTCTCCCCTTAAGTCGTAAACCTCACCGTGAGCCTAACTTTAACCTCTTAACGCAACGTTAATGCATAACCCATTCCCTGAGAACATCCCCTATCCCATAATTCTAACCCTATCTCCTAGTCATAACTGTAACACCTAATCCCTAACCCTAATTCTCCACCGCTAAGCCTAACCGTAACGCTGCCTACAACCCTAACACTGACAGGAACCCTTAGTTCTAACCCCAACGCTATGCCTAACAAAAGCCCTAACCCTTCACCCTTCACCCTAACCCCTGAGCATTACCCTAACCTTTATCCGTAATCCTAATCCTAACCATTAAACCTAACCCTAGCTCTTAAAGCTAACCCTAAACCTTACCCTCACGACTAGACCTAACCCTGACACTAACCTAACACCTAACCCTAACCATAACCCCTAAAACTAACCCTAACCCTGAACCCTAAACCTAACCCTAACACTGAACCTTCACTATATCCCTAACCCCTAAGCCTAATCCTAACTGTTAACCCTCACCCTAACACTTAAACTGGACCATAACACTAAACATTAACCCTAACACTAAACTTTAACCCTAACCATAAGCCCAACACTTAACCCTAATCCTATCCCCTAACCCTAAGCCCTAACCCTAAACCTAACCCTAACCCCAACCCTAACCCTTAATCTTGACCCTTACCATTAACCCTCACACTAACCCTAATCCTAATCTTTAACCATAAAGCTAACACTGAAGCCTAACCCTGTGCCAAACGCTAAACCCAAACCTTAACCCTAACCCTGAAACTTAACCATAAACCTAACTGTAACTGTTACACCTAACACTAACCTCTAACCCTAACCCCTAACCCTAAGACCCCACCTTAACACTAACCCTAACCCTAAACATTATCATAATCCTACCCCTAAATCTAATTCTCGGACTTCTTGCTTTCTTAGAGTTTAGAAAGCCTAAAATCCTCCCATGCCATGAGTAAAAGGGGGCTCTGCAGCTCTCTCTTGCATGAAACCAGGAGCCCATACCTAGCGTATGATAGAGTGGGTTCCCGGGGACAATCCCATCCCCCTAACCCCAGCCTCCCGCCCAGTGCAGACAGGGCCTGTACGCTAAGTATAAACACTACCCCTAACAGATAACCCTCACCCTGAACATAGCACCTGACCCTGATCCTATTGCTCACCTTAAAACATAAACCTCCCCGTAACCCTAACTTATCCCCTTATCTTAACCTTAATGCATAACACCCTGAGAAGAAGCCCTATCCCATAATTCTAATCCTAACCCCTAGCCATAACCCTAACACCTCATCCCTAATTCTAAAATGCCAACCCTAACCTTCACCCTGCCAACAACCCTAACCCTAACCCTAACCCCTAACCCTAAGCCCTCACCCTATCACTAATCTTCATCCCTAAACCGTACCGTAATCCTAACCCTAAATCTAATTCTCAGACTTGCTTTCTCAGAGTTTTGAAAGCCTACAATCCTACTAAGCCATGCATGAAAGCCCGCTCTGCCACAGTGTCCTGCATGAAACCCAGAGGCCCATACACTGCGTACGATAGAGTGGGCTCCCAGCGACCATCACAGACCCCTAACTTCGCCTCCTAGTGCATACAGGGCCCGTGCCCTAAGCATAAACCCTACCCCACACCCATAACCCTAACCCAGAACATAACACCTAACCCTGATCCTACTGCTCACCTTAACACGTAAACCTCACCCTAACCCTAACTTAACCCCTTATCTTAACGATAATGCATGACACCCTGAGAACAAGCCCTATACCGTAATTCTAACCCTAACTCCTAGCCATAACCATAACACCTAATCCCTAATTCTGAAACGCCAACCCTAACCTTAACCCTACCGACAACACTAACACTAACCCTAAAACCCTTACCCTAACCCTACGCCTAAAAATAACCCTAACCATTGATCCTTAGTCGTAACCCCTAAAGCTTAACCCTAACCCTTAACGCTAATCCCAATCCTAACCATTAAACATAACCCTACTTAACCCTAACCCTAACCTATACGCTAATGCCTAGAGATCTAACTCCAACACTGACCTACAGTTAACACTAACCCTAACCCCTAATCCTAACCTTAAACCTGAACCATAAACCTAACCCTTAACCCTAACCCTATTCCTAACCCCCTAACCCTAACCCTAACTGTTAAGCCTCACCCTAACACTTAACCCTGACTCTAACCCTAAACCTTAACCCTAACCCTGAACCCTAACCCTAAGCCTAACCCTTAACCCTAACCCTATCCCTTAACCCTAACCCCTAACCCTAACGCTAACCCCAACCCTACACCTAACCCTGGCCCCCAACCCA
>NC_091001.1:5542464-5564964 GCF_041146395.1 Eulemur rufifrons
CCCTATACCTCACCCTAACTCTAACCCCAATCCTAATTCTAAACATACCCCTTCATAAAACACTAACTCCTGACCGCTAACTCTAACAATAACCAAAAACCCTAATCACTAATCCCTAACCCTAACGCTTAACCTTTACCCTAATCGTTAACCCTCACCCTAAATCTTAACACTGACCCTAACCTTAACCTTTAACTCTAAGCCTTACCCTTAACCCTACAGTAAGGAAGACCCTTAATGCTAATGGGATCCCTTGTCCCTAACCCTAACACTACAGCTAAAAATAACCCTAACCTTTGATCCTTAAACCTAACCCCTAACACTTACTTTAACCCCAAACCCTAACCCTAATCCTAAGCATTAACCCTAACCCTATCTCTTAACCCTAACGCTAGCCCTTACCCTAAGGCCTAGATCTAACCCTCAATCTAACCTACCGCCTAATCCTAACCTTAAGCCCTAATGCTAACTCTAACCCAGAACCCTAAACCTACCCGTAACCCTTAAAACTAACCCTATCCGTGAACATTAACCCTGACCCTAACCGTTACCCGCACTCAAGCATTTAACCCTGACCCTAACCCTAATCCTTAATGATAACCCTAACACTAAACCCTAACTGTAGGCCCAACACTAAACCCTAATCCTATCCCTTAACCCTGACCCTAACCCTGACCCTAACCCCTAAAGGTAATCCTAACCGTGACCAGTAAACCTAATCCTAACCTCTAACACAAACCATAACACATAACTCTAACCGTAAAAACTAACGCTAACCCTAATCCTAACCCTAAACCTTAACTCTTAACCTTAACCCTAAGGGTTAACTCTCACGCTAACCTTTAATCCTAACCCTAATCCTAATCTTCAACCCTAACCTAACACTTAACCCTAACCCTGTACCTAACCCTAAACCCTCATCTTAACCCTAACTGTAAACCTCAACCATAAACCAAAGTGTAACCGTTAAACCTAAGAGTAACCTTTAACCCTAACCCTAAGCCCTAACCCTAAGCCCTCACCCTAAAACTAAACTTCATCCTTAACCCTACCCATAATCCTACCCCTAAATGTAATTCTCAGACTTCTTGCTTTCTTACAGTTTAGAAAGCCTGCAATCCTCCCATGCCATGCGTGAAAGGAGGCTCTACCACTGTGTCCTGCATGAAACCCACGGGCCCATACCCAGAGTATGATAGAGTGGGTTCCCGGGTACAATCCCAGCCCCCTAAACTCCCCCCGCCCGCCTAATGCAGACAGGGCCCGTGCGCTAAGCATAAACAATACCTTTAACAGATAACCCTAACCCTGAACATAACACCCAACCCTGTTCCTCTTTCTCCCCTTAACACGTAAACCTCACCATGCACCTAACTTTAAACTCTTATCCTAACGTTAATGCATAACCCATTTCCTGAGAACAACCCCTATCCCATAATTCTAACCCTATCTCCTAGTCATCACTGTGACACCTAATCCCTAACCCTAATTCAAAACCGCTAACCCTAACCATAACCCTACCTACAACCCTAACACTGACAGTAACCCTTACTTCTAACCCCAATGCTATGCCTAACAAAAACCCTAACCCTTGACCCTAACCCTTCACCCTAACACCTAAGCCTTACCCTAACCCTTAACCCTAATCCTAATCCTAACCATTAAACCTAACCCTAGCTCTTAAAGCTAACCCTAAACCTTACCCTCACGACTGGACCTAACCCTGACACTAACCTAACACCTAACCCTAACCAGAACCCCTAAAGCTAACCCTGAACCCTATCCCTAACCCTAGCAGTAAACTTTAACCCTAAACCTATGCCCAACCCGTAACCCTAATCCTATCCTTTTACCCTAAATCTAACCCCTAAACCTAACCCCTATACCTCACCCTAACTCTAACCCCAATCCTAATTCTAACCATACCCCTTCATAAAACACTAACCGCTAACCTAACACTAACCAAAAACCCTAATCACTAATCCCTAACACTAACGCTTAACCTTTACCCTAATCGTTAACCCTCACCCTAAATCTTAACACTGACCCTAACCTTCACCTTTAACTCAAAGCCTAACCCTTAACCCTACAGGAAGGAAGACCCTTAATGCTAATGGGATCCCTTATCCCTAACCCTAACACTACAGCTAAAAATAACCCTAACCTTGGATCCTTAAACCTAACCCCTAACACTTACTTTAACCCCAAACCCTAACCCTAATCCTAAGCATTAAACCTAACCGTATCTCTTAACCCTAACGCTAGCCCTTACCCTAACGCCTAGATCTAACCCTAAATCTAACCTACCGCCTAATCCTAACCTTAAGCCCTAATGCTAACTCTAACCCTGAATCCTAAACCTACCCGTAACCCTTAACACTAACCCTATCCGTGAACCTTAACCCTGACCCTAACCATTACCCGCACCCAAGCATTTAACCCTGACCCTAACCCTAATCCTTAATGATAACCCTAACACTAAACCCTAACCCTAAGCCCAACACTTAACCCTAATCCTATCCCTTAACCCTAAGCCTAATGCAAACCCCTGAACGTAACCCTAACCGTCACCAGTAAACCTAACCCTAACCTCTAACACAAACCATAGCACATAACTCTAAACCTAAAACTAACCCTAACCCTAAGCCTAACCCTAAACCCTAACTCTTAACCTTCACTCTAAGCGTTAACTCTCACGCTAACCTTTAATCCTAACCCTAATCCTAATCTTCAACCCTAAACCTAACACTTAACCCTAACCCTGTACCAAACCCTAACCCCTCATCTTAACCCTAAGCATAAACCTCAACCCTAAACCAAAGTGTAACAGTTAAAACTAAGAGTAACCTTTAACCCTAACCCTAATCCCTAACCGTAAGCCCTCACCCTAACACTAAACTTCATCCTTAACCCTAACCACAATCCTAACCCTAAATCTAATTCTCAGACTTCTTGCTTTCTTAGAGTTTAGAAAGCCTGCAATCCTCCCATGCCATGCGTGAAAGGAGGCTCTACCACTGTGTCCTGCATGAAACCCACGGGCCCATACCCAGAGTATGATAGAGTGGGTTCCCGGGTACAATCCCAGCCCCCTAAACTCTCCCCGCCCGCCTAATGCAGACAGGGCCCGTGCGCTAAGCATAAACAATACCTTTAACAGATAACCCTAACCCTGAACATAACACCCAACCCTGTTCCTATTTCTTCCCTTAACAGATAAACCTCACCGTGCGCCTAACTTTAACCTCTTATCCTAACGTTAATGCATAACCCATTTCCTGAGAACAACCCCTATCCCATAATTCTAACCCTATCTCCTAGTCATCACTGTGACACCTAATCGCTAACCCTAATTCTAAACCGCTAACCCTAACCGTAACCCTACCTACAACCCTAACACTGACAGTAACCCTTACTTCTAACCCCAACGCTATGCCTAACAAAAACCCTAACCCTTGACCCTAACCCTTCACCCTAACCCCTAAGCCTTACCCTAACCCTTAACCCTAATCCTAATCCTAACCATTAAACCTAACCCTAGCTCTTAAAGCTAACCCTAAACCTTACCCTCACGACTAGACCTAACCCTGACACTAACCTAACACCTAACCCTATCCAGAAACCCTAAAGCTAACCCTGAACCCTATCCCTAACCCTAGCAGTAAACTTTAACCCTAAACCTGAGCCCAACCCGTAATCCTAATCCTCTCCTTTTACCCTAAAACTAACCCCTAAACTTAAGCCCTAAACCAAACCCCTATACCTCACCCTAACTCTAACCCCAATCCTAATTCTAACCATACCCCTTCATAAAACACTAACTCCTAACCGCTAACCCTAACACTAACCAAAAACCCTAATCACTAATCCCTAACCCTAACGCTTAACCTTTACCCTAACCGTTAACCTTCACCCTAAATCTTAACACTGACCCTAACCTTAACCTTTAACTCTAAGCCTAACCCTTAACCCTACAGGAAGGAAGACCCTGAATGCTAATGGGATCCCTTCTCCCTAATCCTAACACTACAGCTAAAAATAACCCTAAATTTTGATCCTTAAACCTAACCCCTAACACTTAATTTAACCCCTAACCCTAACCCTAATGTTAACCCCTAAACGTAACCCTAACCGTGACCAGTAAACCTAACCCTAAACTCTAACACAAACCATACCACATAACTCTAACCCTAAAACTAATCCTAACCCTAATCCTAACCCTAAACCCTAACTCTTAACCTTAACCCTAAGCGTTAACTCTCACGCTAACCTTTAATCCTAACCCTAATCCTAATCTTCAACCCTAAACCTAACACTTAAGCCTAACCCTGTACCTAACCCTAACCCCTCATCTTAACCCTAACCGTAAACCTCAACCCTAAACCAAAGTGTAACCGTTAAACTTAAGAGTAACCTTTAACCCTAACCCTAATCCCTAACCCTAAGCCCTCACCCTAACACTAAACTTCATCCTTAACCCTAACCACAATCCTAACCCTAAATCTAATTCTCAGACTTCTTGCTTTCTTAGAGTTTAGAAAGCCTGCAATCCTCCCATGCCATGCGTGAAAGGAGGCTCTACCACTGTGTCCTGCATGAAATCCACGGGCCCATACCCAGAGTATGATAGAGTGGGTTCCCGGGTACAATCCCAGCCCCCTAAACTCCCCCCGCCCGCCTAATGCAGACAGGGCCCGTGCGCTAAGCATAAACAATACCTTTAACAGATAACCCTAACCCTGAACATAACACCCAACCCTGTTCCTATTTCTCCCCTTAACACGTAAACCTCACCGTGCGCCTAACTTTAACCTCTTATCCTAACGTTAATGCATAACCCATTTCCTGAGAACAACCCCTATCCCATAATTCTAACCCTATCTCCTAGTCATCATTGTGACACCTAATCGCTAACCCTAATTCTAAACCGCTAACCCTAACCGTAACCCTACCTACAACCCTAACACTGACAGTAACCCTTACTTCTAACCCCAACGCTATGCCTAACAAAAACCCTAACCCTTGACCCTAACCCTTCACCCTAACCCCTAAGCCTTACCCTAACCCTTAACCCTAATCCTAATGCTAACCATTAAACCTAACCCTAGCTCTTAAAGCTAACCCTAAACCTTACCCTCTCGACTAGACCTAACCCTGACACTAACCTAACACCTAACCCTAACCAGAACCCCTAAAGCTAACCCTGAACCCTATCCCTAACCCTAGCAGTAAACTTTAACCCTAAACCTAAGCCCAACCCGTAACCCTAATCCTATCCTTTTACCCTAAAACTAACCCCTAAACCTAACCCCTATACCTCACCCTAACTCTAACCCCAATCCTAATTCTAACCATACCCCTTCATTAAACACTAACTCCTAACCGCTAACCCTAACACTAACCAAAAACCCTAATCACTAATCCCTAACCCTAACGCTTAACCTTTACCCTAACCGTTAACCCTCACCCTAAATCTTAACACTGACCCTAACCTTCACCTTTAACTCTAAGCCTAACCCTTAACCCTACAGTAAGGAAGACCCTTAATGCTAATGGGATCCCTTATCCCTAACGCTAACACTACAGCTAAAAATAACCCTAACCTTGGATCCTTAAACCTAACCCCTAACACTTACTTTAACCCCAAACCCTAACCCTAATCCTAAGCATTAAACCTAAACCTATCTTTTAACCCTAACGCTAGCCCTTACCCTAACGCCTAGATCTAACCCTAAATCTAACCTACCGCCTAATCCTAACCTTAAGCACTAATGCTAACACTAACCCTGAAACCTAAACCTACCCGTAACCCTTAACACTAACCCTGTCCGTGAACCCTAACCCTGACCCTAACCATTACCCGCACCCAAGCATTTAACCCTGACCCTAACCCTAATCCTTAATGCTAACCCTAACACTAAACCCTAACCCTAAGCCCAACACTTAACCCTAATCCTATCCCTTAACCCTAACCCTAACCCTAACCCTAATGCTACCCCCTAAACGTAACCCTAACCGTGACCAGTAAACCTAACCCTAACCTCTAACACAAACCATAGCACATAACTCTAACCCTAAAACTAACCCTAACCCTAACCCTAACCCTAAACCCTAACTCTTAACCTTAACCCTAAGCGTTAACTCTCACGCTAACCTTTAATCCTGACCCTAATCCTAATCTTCAAACCTAAACCTAACACTTAACCCTAACCCTGTACCAAACCCTAACCCCTCATCTTAACCGTAACCGTAAACCTCAACCCTAAACCAAAGTGTAACCGTTAAACCTAAGAGTAACCTTTAACCCTAACCCTAATCCCTAACCCTAAGCCCTCACCCTAACACTAAACTTCATCCTTAACAATAACCAGAATCGTACCCCTAAATGTAATTCTCAGACTTCTTGCTTTCTTACAGTTTAGAAAGCCTGCAATCCTCCCATGCCATGCGTGAAAGGAGGCTCTACCACTGTGTCCTGCATGAAACCCACGGGCCCATACCCAGAGTATGATAGAGTGGGTTCCCGGGTACAATCCCAGCCCCCTAAACTCCCCCCGCCCGCCTAATGCAGACAGGGCCCGTGCGCTAAGCATAAACAATACCTTTAACAGATAACCCTAACCCTGAACATAACACCCAACCCTGTTCCTCTTTCTCCCCTTAACACGTAAACCTCACCATGCACCTAACTTTAAACTCTTATCCTAACGTTAATGCATAACCCATTTCCTGAGAACAACCCCTATCCCATAATTCTAACCCTATCTCCTAGTCATCACTGTGACACCTAATCCCTAACCCTAATTCTAAACCGCTAACCCTAACCGTAACCCTACCTACAACCCTAACACTGACAGTAACCCTTACTTCTAACCCCAACGCTATGCTTAACAAAAACCCTAACCCTTGACCCTAACCCTTCACCCTAACCCCTAAGTCTTACCCTAACCCTTAACCCTAATCCTAATCCTAACCATTAAACCTAACCCTAGCTCTTAAAGCTAACCCTAAACCTTACCCTCATGACTAGACCTAACCCTGACACTAACCTAACACCTAACCCTAACCAGAACCCCTAAAGCTAACCCTGAACCCTATCCCTAACCCTAGCAGTAAACTTTAACCCTAAACCTATGCCCAACCCGTAACCCTAATCCTATCCTTTTACCCTAAAACTAACCCCTAAACCTAACCCCTATACCTCACCCTAACTCTAACCCCAATCCTAAATCTAACCATACCCCTTCATAAAACACTAACCGCTAACCTAACACTAACCAAAAACCCTAATCACTAATCCCTAACCCTAACGCTTAACCTTTACCCTAATCGTTAACCCTCACCCTAAATCTTAACACTGACCCTAACCTTAACCTTTAACTCTAAGCCTAACCCTTAACCCTACAGGAAGGAAGACCCTTAATGCTAATGGGATCCCTTATCCCTAACCCTAACACTACAGCTAAAAATAACCCTAACATTTGATCCTTAAACCTAACCCCTAACACTTACTTTAACCCCAAACCCTCACCCTAATCCTAAGCATTAAACCTAACCGTATCTCTTAACCCTAACGCTAGCCCTTACCCTAACGCCTAGATCTAACCCTAAATCTAACCTACCGCCTAATCCTAACCTTAAGCCCTAATGCTAACTCTAACCCTGAATCCTAAACCAACCCGTAACCCTTAACACTCACCCTATCCGTGAACCTTAACCCTGACCCTAACCATTACCCGCACCCAAGCATTTAACCCTGACCCTAACCCTAATCCTTAATGATAACCCTAACACTAAACCCTAACACTAAGCCCAACACTTAACCCTAATCCTATCCCTTAACCCTAAGCCTAATGCAAACCCCTAAACGTAACCCTAACCGTGACCAGTAAACCTAACCCTAACCTCTAACACAAACCATAGCACATAACGCTAACCCTAAAACTAACCCTAACCCTAAGCCTAACCCTAAACCCTAACTCTTAACCTTAACTCTAAGCGTTAACTCTCACGCTAACCTTTAATCCTAACCCTAATCCTAATCTTCAACCCTAAACCTAACACTTAACCCTAACCCTGTACCAAACCCTAACCCCTCATCTTAACCCTAACCATAAACCTCAACCCTAAACCAAAGTGTAACAGTTAAACCTAAGAGTAACCTTTAACCCTAACCCTAATCCCTAACCCTAAGCCCTCACCCTAACACTAAACTTCATCCTTAACCCTAACCACAATCCTACCCCTAAATCTAATTCTCAGACTTCTTGCTTTCTTAGAGTTTAGAAAGCCTGCAATCCTCCCATGCCATGCATGAAAGGAGGCTCTACCACTGTGTCCTGCATGAAACCCACGGGCCCATACCCAGAGTATGATAGAGTGGGTTCCCGGGTACAATCCCAGCCCCCTAAACTCCCCCCGCCCGCCTAATGCAGACAGGGCCCGTGCGCTAAGCATAAACAATACCTTTAACAGATAACCCTAACCCTGAACATAACACCCAACCCTGTACCTATTTTTTCCCTTAACACATAAACCTCACCATGCACCTAACTTTAACGTCTTATCCTAACGTTAATGCATAACCCATTTCCTGAGAACAACCCCTATCCCATAATTCTAACCCTATCTGCTAGTCATCACTGTGAAACCTAATCGCTAACCCTAATTCTAAACCGCTAACCCTAACCGTAACCCTACCTACAACCCTAACACTGACAGTAACCCTTACTTCTAACCCCAACGCTATGCCTAACAAAAACCCTAACCCTTGACCCTAACCCTTCACCCTAACCCCTAAGCCTTACCCTAACCCTTAACCCTAATCCTAATCCTAACCATTAAACCTAACCCTAGCTCTTAAAGCTAACCCTAAACCTTACCCTGACGACTAGACCTAACCCTGACACTAACCTAACACCTAACACTATCCAGAAACCCTAAAGCTAACCCTGAACCCTATCCCTAACCCTAGCAGTAAACTTTAACCCTAAACCTGAGCCCAACCCGTAATCCTAATCCTCTCCTTTTACCCTTAACTAACCCCTAAACTTAAGCCCTAAACCAAACCACTATACCTCACCCTAACTCTAACCCCAATCCTAATTCTAACCATACCCCTTCATAAAACACTAACTCCTAACCGCTAACCCTAACACTAACCAAAACCCTAATCACTAATCCCTAACCCTAACGCTTAACCTTTACCCTAACCGTTAACCCTCACCCTAAATCTTAACACTGACCCTAACCTTAACCTTTAACTCTAAGCCTAACCCTTAACCCTACAGGAATGAAGACCCTGAATGCTAATGGGATCCCTTCTCCCTAATCCTAACACTACAGCTAAAAATAACCCTAACCTTTGATCCTTAAACCTAACCCCTAACACTTACTTTAACCCCAAACCCTAACCCTAATCCTAAGCATTAAACCTAAACCTATCTTTTAACCCTAACGCTAGCCCTTACCCTAACGCCTAGATCTAACCCTAAATCTAACCTACCGCCTAATCCTAACCTTAAGCCCTAATGCTAACACTAACCCTGAACCCTAAACCTACCCGTAACCCTTAACACTAACCCTGTCCGTGAACCTTAACCCTGACCCTAACCATTACCCGCACCCAAGCATTTAACCCTGACCCTAACCCTAATCCTTAATGCTAACCCTAACACTAAACCCTAACCCTAAGCCCAACACTTAACCCTAATCCTATCCCTTAACCCTAACCCTAACCCTAATGCTACCCCCTAAACGTAACCCTAACCGTGACCAGTAAACCTAACCCTAACCTCTAACACAAACCATTGCACATAACTCTAACCCTAAAACTAACCCTAACCCTAACCCTAACCCTAAACCCTAACTCTTAACCTTAACCCTAAGCGTTAACACTCACGCTAACCTTTAATCCTAACCCTAATCCTAATCTTCAACCCTAAACCTAACACATAACCCTAACCCTGTACCAAACCCTAACCCCTCATCTTAACCCTAACCGTAAACCTCAACCCTAAACCAAAGTGTAACCGTTAAACCTAAGAGTAACCTTTAACCCTAACCCTAATCCCTAACCCTAAGTCCTCACCCTAACACTAAACTTCATCCTTAACCCTAAAGAGAATCCTAACCATAAATCTAATTCTCAGACTTCTTGCTTTCTTAGAGTTTAGAAAGCCTGCAATCCTCCCATGCCATGCGTGAAAGGAGGCTCTACCACTGTGTCCTGCATGAAACCCACGGGCCCATACCCAGAGTATGATAGAGTGGGTTCCCGGGTACAATCCCAGCCCCCTAAACTCCCCCCGCCCGCCTAATGCAGACAGGGCCCGTGCGCTAAGCATAAACAATACCTTTAACAGATAACCCTAACCCTGATCATAACACCCAACCCTGTTCCTATTTCTCCCCTTAACACGTAAACTTCACCGTGCGCCTAACTTTAACCTCTTATCCTAACGTTAATAAATAACCCATTTCCTGAGAACAACCCCTATCCCATAATTCTAACCCTATCTCCTAGTCATCACTGTGACACCTGATCCCTAACCCTAACCCTAACCCTAACCCCTAAGCCTAATTCTAAACCGCTAACCCTAACCGTAACCCTACCTACAACCCTAACACTGACAGTAACCCTTACTTCTAACCCCAACGCTATGCCAAACAAAAACCCTAATTCTTGACCCTAACCCTTGAGCCTAACCCCTAAGCCTTACCTTAACCCTTAACCCTAATCCTAATCCTAACCATTAAACCTAACCCTAGCTCTTAAAGCTAACCCTAAACCTTACCCTCACGACTAGACCTAACCCTGACACTAACCTAACACCTAACCCTAACCAGAACCCCTAAAGCTAACCCTGAACCCTATCCCTAACCCCAGCAGTAAACTTTAACCCTAAACCTAAGCCCAACCCGTAACCCTAATCCTATCCTTTTACCCTAAAACTAACCCCTAAACCTAACCCCTATACCTCACCCTAACTCTAACCCCAATCCTAATTCTAACCAAACCCCTTCATAAAACACTAACTCCTAACCGCTAACCCTAACACTAACCAAAAACCCTAATCACTAATCCCTAACCCTAACGCTTAACCTTTACCCTAACCGTTAACCCTCACCCTAAATCTTAACACTGACCCTAACCTTAACCTTTAACTCTAAGCCTAACCCTTAACCCTACAGGAAGGAAGACCCTTAATGCTAATGGGATCCCTTATCCCTAACCCTAACACTACAGCTAAAAATAACCCTAACCTTGGATCCTTAAACCTAACCCCTAACACTTACTTTAACCCCAAACCCTAACCCTAATCCTAAGCATTAAACCTAACCCTATCTCTTAACCCTAACGCTAGCCCTTACCCTAATGCCTAGATCTAACCCTAAATCTAACCTACCGCCTAATCCTAACCTTAAGCCCTAATGGTAACACTAACCCTGAACCCTAAAGCTACCCGTAACCCTTAACACTAACCCTATCCGTGAACCTAAACCCTGACCCTAACCATCACCCGCATCCAAGCATTTAACCCTGACCCTAACCCTAATCCTTAATGCTAACCTTAACACTAAACCCTAACTCTAAGCCCAACACTTAACCCTAATCCTATACCTTAACCCTAACCCTAACCCTAACCCTAATGCTACCCCCTAAACGTAACCCTAACCGTGACCAGTAAACCTAACCCTAACCTCTAACACAAACCATAGCACATAACTCTAACCCTAAAACTAACCCTAACCCTAACCCTAACCCTAAACGCTAACTCTTAACCTTAACACTAAGCGTTAACTCTCACGCTAACCTTTAATCCTAACCTTAATCCTAATCTTCAACCCTAAACCTAACACTTAACCCTAAACCTGTACCAAACCCTAACCCCTCATCTTAACCCTAACCGTAAACCTCAACCCTAAACCAAAGTGTAACCGTTAAACCTAAGAGTAACCTTTAACCCTAACCCTAATCCCTAACCCTAAGCCCTCACCCTAACACTAAACTTCATCCTTAAGCCTAACCAGAATCCTAACCCTAAATCTAATTCTCAGACTTCTTGCTTTCTTAGAGTTTAGAAAGCCTGCAATCCTCCCATGCCATGCGTGAAACGAGGCTCTACCACTGTGTCCTGCATGAAACACATGGGCCCATACCCAGAGTATGATAGAGTGGGTTCCCGGGTACAATCCCAGCCCCCTAAACTCCCCCCGCCCGCCTAATGCAGACAGGGCCCGTGCGCTAAGCATAAACAATACCTTTAACAGATAACCCTAACCCTGAACATAACACCCAACCCTGTTCCTATTTCTCCCCTTAACACGTAAACCTCACCGTGCGCCTAACTTTAACCTCTTATCCTAACGTTAATGCATAACCGATTTCCTGAGAACAACCCCTATCCCATAATTCTAACCCTATCTCCTAGTCATCACTGTGACACCTAATCCCTAACCCTAATTCTAAACCGCTAACCCTAACCGTAACCCTACCTACAACCCTAACACTGACAGTAACCCTTACTTCTAACCCCAACGCTATGCCTAACAAAAACCCTAACCCTTGACCCTAACCCTTCACCCTAACCCCTAAGCCTTACCCTAACCCTTAACCCTAATCCTAATCCTAACCATTAAAACTAACCCTAGCTCTTAAAGCTAACCCTAAACCTTACCCTCACGACTAGACCTAACCCTGACACTAACCTGACACCTAACCCTAACCAGAACCCCTAAAGCTAACCCTGAACCCTATCCCTAACCCTAGCAGTAAACTTTAACCCTAAACCTAAGCCCAACCCGTAACCCTAATCCTATCCTTTTACCCTAAAACTAACCCCTAAACCTAACCCCTATACCTCACCCTAACTCTAACCCCAATCCTAATTCTAACCATACCCCTTCATAAAACACTAACTCCTAACCGCTAACCCTAACACTAACCAAAAACCCTAATCACTAATCCCTAACCCTAACGCTTAAACTTTACCCTAACCGTTAACCCTCACCCTAAATCTTAACACTGACCCTAACCTTATCCTTTAACTCTAAGCCTAACCCTTAACCCGACAGTAAGAAAGACCCTTAATGCTAATGGGATCCC
Source organism: Eulemur rufifrons (assembly GCF_041146395.1). Lineage (NCBI taxonomy): Eukaryota > Metazoa > Chordata > Mammalia > Primates > Lemuridae > Eulemur > Eulemur rufifrons. Next base: position 5,555,573 of record NC_091001.1, read on the forward strand.
TTATCCCTAACCCTAACACTACAGCTAAAAATAACCCTAACCTTGAATCCTTAAACCTAACCCCTAACACTTACTTTAACCCCAAACCCTAACCCTAGTCCTAAGCATTAAACCTAACCCTATCTCTTAACCCTAACGCTAGCCCTTACCCTAACGCCTAGATTTAACCCTAAATCTAACCTACCGCCTAATCCTAACCTTCAGCACTAATAGTAACACTAACCCTGAACCCTAAACCTACCTGTAACCCTTAACACTAACCCTATCCTTGAACCTAAACCCTTACCCTAACCATTACCCGCACCCAAGCATTTAACCCTGACCCTAACACTAATCCTTAATGCTAACCTTAACTCTAAACCTTAACCCTAAGCCCAACACTTATCCCTAATCCTATCCCTTAACCCTAACCCTAACCGTAATGCTACCCCCTAAACCTAACCCTAACCGTGACCAGTAAACCTAACCCTGACCTCTAACACAAACCATAGCACATAACTCTAACCCTAAAACTAACCCTAACCCTAACCCTAAACCCTAACTCTTAACCTTAACCCTAAGCGATAACTCTCACGCTAACCTTTAATGCTAACCCTAATCCTAATCTTCAACCCCAAACCTAACACTTAACCCTAACCCAGTACCAAACCCTAACGACTGATCTTAACCCTAACCGTAAACCTCAACCCTAAACCAAAGTGTAACCGTTAAACCTAAGAGTAACCTTTAACCCTAACCCTATTCCCTAACCCTAAGCCCTCACCCTAACACTAAACTTCATCCTTAACCCTAACCAAAATCCTTACCCTAAATCTAATTCTCAGACTTCTTGCTTTCTTAGAGTTGAGAAAGCCTGCCATCCTCCCATGCCATGCGTGAAAGGAGGCTCTACCACTGTGTCCTGCATGAAACCCACGTGCCCATACCCAGAGTATGATAGAGTGGGTTCCCGGATACAATCCCAGCCCTCTAAACTCCCCCCGCCCACCTAATGCAGACAGGGCCCGTGCGCTAAGCATAAACAATACCTTTAACAGATAACCCTAACCCTGAACATAACACCCAACCCTGTTCCTATTTCTCCCCTTAACACATAAACCTCACCGTGCGCCTAACTTTAACCTCTTATCCTAACGTTAATGCATAACCCATTTCCTGAGAACAACCCCTATCCCATAATTCTAACCCTATCTCCTAGTCATCACTGTGACACCTAATCCCTAACCCTAATTCTAAACCGCTAACCCTAACCGTAACCCTACCTACCACCCTAACACTGACAGTAACCCTTACTTCTAACCCCAACGCTATGCCTAACAGAAACCCTAACACTTGACCCTAACCCTTCACCCTAACCCCTAAGCCTTATCTAACCCTTAACCCTAATCCTAATCCTAACCATTAAACCTAACCCTAGCTCTTAAAGCTAACCCTAAACCTTACCCTCACGACTAGACCTAAACCTCACACTAACCTAACACCTAACCCTAAACAGAACCCCTAAAGCTAACCCTGAACCCTATCCCTAACCCCAGCAGTAAACTTTAACCCTAAACCTAAGCCCTACCCGTAACCCTAACCCTATCCTTTTACCCTAAAACTAACCCCTAAACCTAACCCCTATACCTCACCCTAACTCTAACCCCAATCCTAATTCTAACCATACCCCTTCATAAAACACTAACTCCTAACAGCTAACCCTAACACTAACCAAATCCCTAATCACTAATCCCTAACCCTAACGCTTAACCTTTACCCTAACCGTTAACCCTCACCCTAAATCTTAACCCTGACCTTAACCTTAACCTTTAACTCTAAGCCTAACCCTTAACCCTACAGGAAGGAAGACCCTTAATGCTAATGGGATCCCTTATCCCTAACCCTAACACTACAGCTAAAAATAACCCTAACCTTGGATCCTGAAACCTAACCCCTAACACTGACTTTAACCCCAAACCCTAACCCTAATCCTAAGCATTAAACCTAAACCTATCTCTTAACCCTAACGCTAGCCCTTACCCTAACGCCTAGATCTAACCCTAAATCTAACCTACCGCCTAATCCTAAACTTAAGCCCTAATGCTATCACTAACCCTGAACCCTAAACCTACCCGTAACCCTTAACACTAACCCTATCCTTGAACCTAAACCCTGACCCTAAACATTACCCGCACCCAAGCATTTAACCTTGACCCTAACCCTAATCCTTAATGCTAACCTTAACACTAAACCCTAACCCTAAGCCCAAAACTTAACCCTAATCCTATCCCTTAACCCTAACACTAACCCTAACCCTAATGCTAACCCCTAAACGTAACCCTAACCATGACCAGTAAACCTAACCCTAACCTCTAACACAAACCATAGCACAAAACTCTAACCCTAAAACTAACCCTAACCCTAACCCTAAACCCTAACTCTTAACCTTAACCCTAAGCGTTAACTCTCACGCTAACCTTTAATCCTAACCCTAATCCTAATCTTCAACCCTAAACCTAACACTTAACCGTAACCCTATACCAAACCCTAACCCCTCATCTTAACCCTAACCGTAAACCTCAACCCTAAACCAAAGTGTAACCGTTAAACCTAAGAGTAACCTTTAACCCTAACCCTAATCCCTAACCCTAAGCCCTCACCCTAACACTAAACTTCATCCTTAACCCTAACCAGAATCCTAACCCTAAATCTAAATCTCAGACTTCTTTCTTGCTTAGAGTTTAGAAAGCCTGCAATCCTCCCATGCCATGCGTGAAAGGAGGCTCTACCACTGTGTCCTGCATGAAACCCACGGGCCCATACCCAGAGTATGATAGAGTGGGTTCCCGGGTACAATCCCAGCCCCCTAAACTCCCCCCGCCCGCCTAATGCAGACAGGGCCCGTGCGCTAAGCATAAACAATACCTTTAACAGATAACCCTAACCCTGAACATAACACCCAACCCTGTTCCTATTTGTCCCCTTAACACGTAAACCTCACCGTGCGCCTAACTTTAACCTCTTATCCTAACGTTAATGCATAACCCATTTCCTGGAACAACCCCTATCCCATAATTCTAACCCTATCTCCTAGTCATCACTGTGACAACTAATCCCTAACCCTAATTCTAAACTTCTAACCCTAACCGTAACCCTACCTACAACCCTAACACTGACAGTAACCCTTACTTCTAACCCCAACGCTATGCCTAACAAAAACCCTAACCCTTGACCCTACCCCTTCACCCTAACCCCTAAGCCTTACCCTAACCCTTTACCCTAATCCTAATCCTAACCATTAAACCTAACCCTAGCTCTTAAAGCTAACCCTAAACCTTACCCTCACGACTAGACCTAACCCTGACACTAACCTAACACCTAACCCTAACCAGAACCCCTAAAGCTAACCCTGAACCCTATCCCTAACCCCAGCAGTAAACTTTAACCCTAAACCTAAGCCCAACCCGTAACCCTAATCCTATCCTTTTACCCTAAAACTAACCCCTAAACCTAACCCCTATACCTCACCCTAACTCTAACCCCAATCCTAATTCTAACCATACCCCTTCATAAAACACTAACTCCTAACCGCTAACCCTAACACTAACCAAAAACCCTAATCACTAATCCCTAACCCTAACGCTTAACCTTTACCCTAACCGTTAACCCTCACCCTAAATCTTAACCCTGACCCTAACCTTAACCTTTAACTCTAAGCCTAAACCTTAACCCTACAGGAAGGAAGACCCTTAATGCTAATGGGATCCCTTATCACTAACCCTAACACTACAGCTAAAAATAACCCTAACCTTGGATCCTTAAACCTAACCCCTAACACTGACTTTAACCCCAAACCCTAACCCTAATTCTAAGCATTAAACCTAACCCTATCTCTTAACCCTAACGCTAGCCCTTACCCTAACGCCTAGATCTAACCCTAAATCTAACCTACCGCCTAATCCTAACCTTAAGCCCTAATGCTAACACTAACCCTGAACCCTAAACCTACCCGTAACCCTTAACACTAACCCAATCCGTCAACCTTAATCCTGACCCTAACAATTACCCGCACCCAAGCATTTAACCCTGACCCTAACACTAATCCTTAATGATAAACCTAACACTAAACCCTAACCCTAAGCCCAACACTTAACCCTAATCCTATCCCTTAACCCTAAACCTAACCCTAATGCTAACCCCTAAACGTAACCCTAACTGTGACCAGTAAACCTACCCCTAACCTTTAACACAAACCATAGCACATAACTCTAACCCTAAAAATAACCCTAAACCTAACCCTAACCCTAAACCCTAACTCTTAACCTTAACCCTAAGCGTTAACTCTCACGCTAACCTTTAATCCTAACCCTAATCCTAATCTTCAACCCTAAACCTAACACTTAACCCTAACCCTGTATCTAACCCTAACCCCTCATCTTAAACCTAACCGTAAACCTCAACCCTAAACCAAAGTGTAACCGTTAAACCTAAGTGTAACCTTTAACCCTAACCCTAATGCCTAACCCTAAGCCCTCACCCTAGCACTAAACTTCATCCTTAACCCTAACCATAATCCTACCCCTAAATCTAATTGTCAGACTTCTTGCCTTCTTAGAGTTTAGAAAGCCTGCAATCCTCCCATGCTATGCATGAAAGAAGGCTCTACCTCTGTGTCCTGCATGAAACCCACGGGCCCATACCCAGAGTATGATAGAGTGGGTTCCCGGGTACAATCCCAGCCCCCTAAACTCCCCCCGCCGGCTCCTGCAGACAGGGCCCGTGTGCTAAGCATAAACAATACCTTTAACAGATAACCCTAACCCTGAACATAACACCCAACCCTGTTCCTCTTTCTCCCCTTAACACGTAAACCTCACCGTGCGCCTAACTTTAACCTCTTATCCTAACGTTAATGCATAACCCATTTCCTGAGAACAACCCCTATCCCATAATTCTAACCCTATCTCCTAGTCATCACTGTGACACCTAATCCCTAACCCTAATTCTTAACCGCTAACCCTAACGTAACCCTACGTACAACCATAACACTGACAGTAACGCTTACCTCTAACCCCAAGGCTATGCCTAAAAAAAACCCTAACCCTTGACCCTAACCCTGAACCCTAACCCCTAAGCCTTACCCTAACCCTTAACCCTAATCCTAATCCTAACCATTAAACCTAACCCTAGCTCTTAAAGCTAACCCTAAACATTACCCTCACGACTAGACCTAACCCTGACACTAACCTAACACCTAACCCTAACCAGAACCCCTAAAGCTAACCCTGAACCCTATCCCTAACCCTAGCAGTAAACTTTAACCCTAAACCTAAGCCCAACCCGTAACCCTAATCCTATCCTTTTACCCTAAAACTAACCCCTAAACCTAACCCCTATACCTCACCCTAACTCTAACCCCAATCCTAATTCTAACCATACCCCTTCATAAAACACTAACTCCTAACCGCTAACCCTAACACTAACCAAAAACCCTAATCACTAATCCCTAACCCTAACGCTTAACCTTTACCCTAACCGTTAACCCTCACCCTAAATCTTAACCCTGACCCGAACCTTAACCTTTAACTCTAAGCCTAACTCTTAACCCTACAGTAAGGAAGACCCTTAATGCTAATGGGATCCCTTATCCCTAACCCTAACACTACAGCTAAAAATAACCCTAACCTTGGATCCTTAAACCTAACCCCTAACACTTACTTTAACCCCAAACCCTAACCCTAATCCTAAGCATTAAACCTAACCCTATCTCTTAACCCTAACGCTAGCCCTTACCCTAACGCCTAGATCTAACCCTAAATCTAACCTACCGCCTAATCCTAACCTTATGCCCTAATGCTAACACTAACCCTGAACCCTAAACCTACCCGTAACCCTTAAGAGTAACCCTATCCGTGAACCTTAACCCTGACCCTAACCATTACCCGCACCCAAGCATTTAACCCTGACCCTAACCCTAATCCTTAATGCTAACCCTAACACTAAACCCTAACCCTAAGCCCAACACTTATCCCTAATCCTATCCCTTAACCATAACCCTAACCCTAATGCTACCCCCTTAACGTAACCCTAACCGTGACCAGTAAACCTAACCCTAAGCTCTAACACCAACCATAGCACATAACTCTAACCCTAAAACTAACCCTAACCCTACCCCTAACCCTAAACCCTAACTCTAACCTTAACCCTAAGCGTTAACTCTCACGCCAACCTTTAATCCTAACGCTAATCCTAATCTTCAACCCTAAACCTAACACTTAACCCTAACCCTGTACCAAACCCTAACCCCTCATCTTAACCCTAACCGTAAACTTCAAACCTAAACCAAAGTGTAACCGTTAAACCTAAGAGTAACCTTTAACCCTAACCCTAATTCCTAACCCTAAGCCCTCACCCTAACACTAAACTTCATCCTTAACCCTAACCAGAATCCTAACCCTAAATCTAATTCTCAGACTTCTTGCTCTCTTAGAGTTTAGAAACCCTGCAATCCTCCCATGCCATGCGTGAAAGGAGGCTCTACCACTGTGTCCTGCATGAAACCCACGGGCCCATACCCAGAGTATGATAGAGTGGGTTCCCGGGTACAATCCCAGCCCCCTAAACTCCCCCCACCCGCCTACTGCAGACAGGGCCCGTGCGCTAAGCATAAACAATACCTTTAACAGATAACCCTAACCCTGAACATAACACCCAACCCTGTTCCTATTTCTCCCCTTAACACGTAAACCTCACTGTGCGCCTAACTTTAACCTCTTATCCTAACGTTTATGCATAACCCATTTCCTGAGAACAACCCCTATCCCATAATTCTGACCCTATCTCCTAGTCATCACTGTGACACCTAATCCCTAACCCTAATTCTAAACCGCTAACCCTAACCGTAACCCTACCTACAACCCTAACACTGACAGTAACCCTTACTTCTAACCCCAACGCTATGCCTAAGAAAAACCCTAAACCTTCACTCTAACCCTTCACCCTAACCCCTAAGCCTTACCCTAACCCTTAACCCTAATCCTAATCCTAACCATTAAACCGAACCCTAGCTCTTAAAGCTAACCCTAAACCTTACCCTCACGACTAGACCTAACCCTGACACTAACCTAACACCTAACACTAACCAGAACCCCTAAAGCTAACCCTGAACCCTATCCCTAACCCTAGCAGTAAACTTTAACCCTAAACCTAAGCCCAACCCGTAACCCTAATCCTATCCTTTTACCCTAAAACTAACCTCTAAACCTAACCCCTATACCTCACCCTAACTCTAACCCCAATCCTAATTCTAACCATACCTCTTCATAAAACACTAACTCCTAACCGCTAACCCTAACACTAACCAAAAACCCTAATCACTAATCCCTAACCCTAACGCTTAACCTTTACCCTAACCGTTAACCCTCACCCTAAATCTTAACACTGACTCTAACCTTAACCTTTAACTCTAAGCCTAACCCTTAACCCTACAGTAAGTAAGACGCTTAATGCTAATGGGATCCCTTATCCCTAAACCTAACACTACAGCTAAAAATAACCCTAACCTTGGATCCTTAAACCTAACACTTACTTTAACCCGAAACCCTAACCCTAATCCTAAGCATTAAACCTAAACCTATCTCTTAACCCTAACGCTAGCCCTTACCCTAACGCGTAGATCTAACCCTAAATCTAACCTACCGCCTAATCCTAACCTTAAGCCCTAATGCTAACACTAACCCTGAACCCTAAACCTACCCGTAACCCTTAACACTAACCCTATCCGTGAACCTTAACCCTGACCCTAACCATTACCCGCACCCAAGCATTTATCCCTGACCCTAACCCTAATCATCAATGCTAACCCTAACACTAAACCCTAACCCTAAGCCCAACACTTATCCCTAATCCTGTCCCTTAACCCTAACCCTAACCCAAATGCTACCCCCTAAACGTAAGCCTAACCGTGACCAGTAAACCTAACCCTAACCTCTAACACAAACTATAGCACATAACTCTAACCCTAAATAAAACCCTAACCCTAAACCCTAACTCTTAACCTTAACCCTAAGCGTTAACTCTCACGCTAACCTTTAATCCTAACCCTAATCCTAATCTTCAACCCTAAACCTAACACTTAACCCTAACCCTGTACCAAACCCTAACCCCTAATCTTAACCCTAACCGTAAACCTCAACCCTAAACCAAAGTGTAACCGTTAAACCTAAGAGTAACATTTTACCCTATCCCTAATACCTAAACCTAAGCCCTCACCCTAACACTGAACTTCATCCTTAACCCTAACCAGAATCCTATCCCTAAATCTAATTCTCAGACTTCTTGCTTTCTTAGAGTTTAGAAAGCCTGCAATCCTCCCATGCCATGCGTGAAAGGAGGCTCTACCACTGTGTCCTGCATGAAACCCACGGGCCCATACCCAGAGTATGATAGAGTGGGTTCCCGGGTCCAATCCCAGCCCCCTAAACTCCCCCCGCCCGCCTAATGCAGACAGGGCCCGTGCGCTAAGCATAAACAATACCTTTATCAGATAACCCTAACCCCGAACATAACACCCAACCCTGTTCCTATTTCTCCCCTTAACACGTAAACCTCACCGTGCGCCTAACTTTAACCTCTTATCCTAACGTTAATGCATAACCCATTTCCTGAGAACAACCCCTATCCCATAATTCTAACCCTATCTCCTAGTCATCACTGTGACACCTAATCCCTAACCCTAATTCTAAACCGCTAACCCTAACCGTAACCCTACCTACAACCCTAACACTAACAGTAACCCTTACTTCTAACCCCAACGCTATGCCTAACAAAAACCCTAACCCTTGACCCTAACCCTTCACCCTAACCCCTAAGCCTTACCCTAACCCTTAACCCGAATCCTAATCCTAACCATTAAACCTAACCCTAGCTCTTAAAGCTAACCCTAAACCTTACCCTCACGACTAGACCTAACCCTGACACTAACCTAACACCTAACCCTAACCAGAACCCCTAAAGCTAACCCTGAACCCTATCCCTAACCATAGCATTAAACTTTAACTCTAAACCTAAGCTCAACCCGTAACCCTAATCCTATCCTTTTACCCTAAAACTAACCCCTAAACCTAACCCCTATACCTCACCCTAACTCTAACCCCAATCCTAATTCTAACCATACCCCTTCATAAAACATTAACTCCTAACCGCTAACCCTAACACTAACCAAAAACCCTAATCACTAATCCCTAACCCTAACGCTTAACCTTTACCCTAACCGTTAACCCTCACCCTAAATCTTAACACTGACCCTAACCTTAACCTTTAACTCTAAGCCTAACCCTTAACCCTACAGTAAGGAAGACCCTTAATGCTGATGGGATCCCTTATCCCTAACCCTAACACTACAGCTAAAAATA